>NW_007250969.1:512106-526918 GCF_000164805.1 Carlito syrichta | reverse complement strand
GAACTTATTTAGTAAATGGTGCTGGGAAAACTGGCTGACCACATGCAGAAGATTAAAACAAGACCCCTACCTATCACCATATACAAAAATCAACTCTAAGTAGATCAAAGAGCTAAATGTAAAACCTCAAACTATAAGCACCTTAGAAAATGCAGGTGACACCCTTATGAAAATTGGAACTGGCAACCAATTCCTGATCAAAACCCCAAGTGCCCGTGCCATAAGAGATAAGATTGACAAGTGGGACCTCATCAAACTGACAAGCTTCTGCAAAGCCAAAGGAACCATCAAGAGAGCGGGGAGATAGCCATAGACTGGGAAAAAATATTTGCCAACTGTATATCTGACAAAGGCCTAACATCCAGGATCTACAAGGAACTCAAACGTGCCAAAAAGAAAAAAACAAACCCCTTATTAAAAAGTGGACAAAAGATATGAATAGACACTTCTCAAAAGAAGATACAAGAGCAACCAATAGATACATGAAAAAATGCTCAGTGTCATTAATCATCAAATAAATGCAAATTAAAACTACACTGAAATACCACCTAACTCCAGTCAGGATGACCATGATCAATAACTCTAAAAGCAACAGATGCTGGAGAGGATGCCGGGAAAAGGGAACCCTTCTACACTGTTGGTGGGAGTGTAAACTAGTACAACCTCTGTGGAAATCAGTGCGGTGATTCCTAAAAGATCTAAAAATTGACCTTCCATATGACCCTATAATCCCCCTTTTGGGAATGAATATATCCAGGGGAACTCAGATCACTCTATGAAAAAGATACCTACACATGCATGTTTATTCAGCATTATTCACAATAGCAAAAACATGGAACCAACTGTGCTGCCCATTGAAAGTAGACTGTATTAAAAAAAAGTGGTACATATACACAATGGAATATTACACAGCCATAAAGAAGGACAAAATTATGAACGTCGCAGCAACTTGGATGGATTTCGAATCTATAATACTCAGTGATCTGTCACAGAAACAAAGAACTGAGTACTAAATGTTCTCACTCATAAGCAGACCCTGAACAATTATCATAATACTATAAGAAAGGGATTGGCAGTAGTGGGAAACTGTCGGATATGGGTATATAAAACATCAATAAGAGTATCTGATCTCAAACCAGGTGAAGCGGGGACCAAAGGGAAGTCCACACTTTACCTGTACAATGACCATTTGTATACTTAATCCTGAATTGTACCTCACTTATGTAAAATAAAATAATATATATAAACACATATGTAATACACACACACATATATGTGTGATATGTATATATATATATCACACATATATAAAAAACATCTCTGGCAAGAAAACACAATGCCTGGCAGAGGCAGGAGTTCAGTAAATATTAGTTAAATTTATTGAAAACTCTTTAATACAAATGACTTATCTGATCCTTCCTAGGAGACAGGTTTTAGTATGAAGAGAGTAGATGTGAGAATTTGGATAGAGGACCTAAGGTGGGGGAAGGTGTCCAAGCAGGAAAAAAGATTCAGGCATTCAGGGCATAGCTTTACAGTAGCATGTGCTTATGGAGGACTGAGCTGTGAAACTGCAGGGGAACTGAACACTGAGATATGGCAGTGGCAGCTTGATTGGTGGCAAATTAATCTACAGAGAAAGTGCACCGGGAAATTCCTCAGACCCTGCAAAAGAGTGCTTTCAAACACCATTCAATAACATTTTTAAAAATTCTTGAAATTTGTAAGTCAGCAAATAATGATCACTTCATGAACATAGCCTTGCAAGGCAAGACAAAAAAAAGATATCCATAGGAAGATTCTGAACTAGAAGCCATTAGATATTAGTGGAATAAGCTGAATGTGAAGCAGATAAAATCTATTTACTTTCAGATTTTAAATTATTTCTTTTGTTCCAACAGTGTCTTTTCCAACTTGGGCATAGATTCACACACAAAAACTCAATTTACTCTTCTTTAACTCTCATATTCATAGCATTGAGTAATAATTTTGTATATTTTATTCAGTGTAAATAATTATTATGTGTTCATGGGCATGGCAGGCTAAGAGAAGTGAAATGTGTACTTGAGCCACCACACTGCCACCTAGGTGACAGAGACCATGACTGATAAAACAAAACCTTAAAAAGGATTTGAAAAACATCCGTGATATTGATATTGGACTTAGTAATAATTTTTTTATGACTACAGGAATAAAAGTAAATATAAATAAGTTGGAGACATCAAACTCAAAGTCTTCTGCATGGTAAAGCAAACAGGAAGAAGGCTTACAGGACAAGAGAAAATATCTGCAAACCATATACCTGATAAATTGGTAATATCCAAAGTATACGAGAAAGGCAAAAACAAGAAAGTGAATTAAAAAAATAGCCCAAAAATGAATAGTTATTTATCCAATGAAAACATACAAATTGCCGACAGGTATATGAAACGGTGCTCAATGTCACCAACAGAAGCAATTTCAAATCAACACAATGACGATATATTGTCTTACAGCAGTTAGGATGGCTGATAACCAGAAGAGAGAGAACTGTTGATAAGGATGTGAAGAAATAGAAATACTCTATACAGTTGGTGAGTTTAAAAATGATAATGTCATTATAAAAAGCATTATCAACATTCTTTTAAAAATTAAAGCAAACTACCATGTAACACAAAAATCCTTTTCCTGTTTTAGGAAAGCAAAGGAAATAAAATAAGTTTCTCAAAAAAAAAAAGAACTGGAGTTCCTCAGAAATCTACTCAGAACTGGAGTTGGGAATCCTATCCAGAGAGCAAGTGGGTTCATCATAGGAGCAAGGTTATTATTAGCAACGTTTCCGAGTAGATTTTAATTCTGGAGAAATACCAAGTTGTAAATTCATCTCAGACATTTAAAATGCATTAGATGCCATTACAGCCCTGGCTGCCAATTCAGCCAGCGTTTGTTGAACAGCGATTGTGTGTCAGACACTGTTCTTATGGCATGCACATTTATGACCTCATTCAATCTTCACAAACACTAGATTGGAAGTCTTATTATTATTCTCATTTTATAGGAAATTAGTGCTCTGGGAGCTTATGTTCCTGGTTCAAAGTCACACAGTTAGCAAAAAGAAAAATTGGGATTTGAATCCGAGTTTTTAAACTTTATTATACTATAGCTTTCATTTCTGAAAATGAAAAATTACAAATGCAGATATATCGTGGATTAAATAACATTTCTTAAAATATGGCGTCCACCTAAATAAAAGACTGGTATAAAGTAAGCCACGAACCTGTCTCATCCCTTGAAAAACACCTTGCTCTTGACAGCATAGTTTTACTGTAGTAACTTGCCGAGTGGGAGTGGTGATTTTCCATTTTGAGTCTATTCTGCACATTTAGGTCTGCCCCACTGAGAGGTCTGGTTGTAGGTTTCCCACTACAAATTGTCTGCATTTCCTGAATGTCTGGACTACATTCATGCATCTTCTGCAGAAAAGCTAATAGCCATGTAACCACTCGACAGTAGTCGAGCATAACAAAATCAAAACACTTCAAATTCTTGATTTGTAATTATATTTTAAATTGAAATTTCTATTAAACAGTCCGATATCTTTGTCACAATTCTTGCCGGTTAGAATTTCCATTGTTCATTCAATAAAAAAAGACATTCTCTTTTTCCCTTATGTTTTTCCATGTTTTTCAGTTTCCACCCCTGCACTTCCAGGCTGGTATGCCATTCATTCCTGCATTCATCCACTCATTTGTTCAGTGAACATTAATTCATTAATTAATTCAGTAAGCGTTGATCTTTCAACATATATTTATTATCTACTGTGTGCTAAGCACCTCCCTAGTCACCGATGAACCATTGTCAGTTGTTAGCCAGCCACTGTGCTTTGTTCTGTGGATATATGATGTAGTGTGGGACAACATCACTATAAAGAGCAAACGCAGCATAATAGGAGGCATGATGGCATTTCATGTAGTATACAGTAGAGAAGTAAACATTTACATCTCTAATATTAGCAGTACAGTTATCCAGTTATGGTCTATATGGTATTCTGTTATTATATGGAATGTATTGTTTTACTGAGGGGTGATAAGCTGTCTTCCACATGGGTGATATGTCGGCTAAAAAGTAGACTTTCACAGATGGTCATTGTGTTAGTCTGTAACCTGATCCTCTGAGAAGCAGATTCCAAGAGATGATTAAACACGCAGGAATTTTATTAGGGGAAACACCAGTGAGAGAAAATGCAGGGGGTGGGGATCCAGGAGAAACTGAGAGAGCTGTCCCATCACAAGTCTGAGCCTGAATAAGAGAGAGGAAAGGACGGTGGGGTGGAAGCATCGAAGGCTACTGTGTGATCTCAGAAAGCAAGTTCATTGGAGATGGAGTCAAGTTTCTTTTCAGAAGAAACCCCTGGCTCCCCAGAAGGGTCTGACTTAGCATCCCTGCTGCATGTAGTCATGGTCTGGGAGTGGCCAGGAGAAGCAGTCAGGGCTCAGCAGTTGGAGCCTTTGGTTGGCTGTAGGGAACAGGTCTGTGAGGCATGTTCTCAGGGCTACCACAGTTGGCAGTGAGTCAGCTCTCAGGCCAAGAGTGCAATTCACAAAGAATTTGCTTAGAGCAGTCTGGTGCATTTTAGGAGAGCTACAAACTCAATATGGCTGGACTACAAAGGTGCATTTTGGTTAGAGGAATAAGGAAGCAAGAAAAAAGAATATTGAAAAATAATGCCAGAGAGAAGTTCAGTAGGCAAATCATAAAGTCTCGTGCATACATTTAAGGAATTTAGGTAATAAAGATAAATTGAAGAGTTCTAATCAGGAAAGAGATGGAATTCGTTTTTTATTTACTTCAAATAAATCAATTAGTAGATTAATTAGAAGATGTGATAAGATAAGCGCAGGGTGGGATAAGCAGAAGCTGGGCACTGCTAGGGGAGGATGAAAGGAAAAGGGAAGGGAGCCTGTGGGAGCACAATGGTACCTGGTCCACTGTCAGAGGGAGAAAGGGCCAGCTAGAAGACCAAACTTTACCTTCATGCAAACTACTTATGCAGTAAATTCTTACTTGAACCCCACAACTCTCAACTCTAAAAGAAAATAAAAAATAAATAAAGGAAAAATTTTAAAGGATGTGATAAGACACAGGGAGAGGAGTTAGAGCAGTGTATGTTATGTTATGAATGAGAACAGAAAAGGGAAAGTGTATCAGCTCAGAAAGGTGTTTGGAAAGTAGAGTTCATGTCACTTGGAGTTCATGTCACTTGATCACCAATTGTGTGTGAGGAGTCTTTCTTTCTTTTTTTTTTTTTTTTTTTGGTGGCACAGCCTATAATCTCACACCTTGAGAGGCTGAGGTGAGTGGACTGCCTGAGCCCAAGGGTTCGAGACCCGCCTGGGCAACTTGGCGAGACCCCCATCTCCACAACAAATCAAAAAATCAGTTGGGCATGGTAGCGAGTGCCTGTAGTTCCAGCTACTTGGAAGGCCGAGGCGGGAGGATCACTGGAGCCCAGCAGGTCGAGGCAGCGACAGCCGGGAGCAGCCACTGCACTCCAGTCTGGGCAACGGAGTGAGACCCCAACTCAAAAAAAATAATCATAATAAAAATATTGATTATGAAAAAAAATAAGCAGAGATTAATTTTTAATCTGCTTGTGTGGGGAAAAACAACTTTCTAAAATTTCAAAATACTCTATTTAGTAACTTGCCTTAGTTAAAACAAAAGGTAAAATGCCAAGTTTGACTTTAAGACTGAATACTTCCAGAACCTGTGCTCTTTCTACCATACCACTGATGGCAACTTATTTTGATTTTTTTTTTTTCACTTTTAAAAAATTTTTATTGTAAAGATGTGGGGTACAATTCAGGGTTAGGTATACAAACATTGATCATGCAGGTACCCCTGTTGATGATGTATGCCCCTCCCTCCCTTAGCAGTTTCCCTCAACGGCCTATCCCACCCCCCCTCCCCTGACAGTTTCCCACGACTGCCAATTGCTTTCTTAAAGCATTAAAATTGTTCAAGGTCTATTATGAGTGAGAACATATGAGACTCTGTTTTTTGATTCTGTGATAAATCACTGAGTATGATTGACTCCACATCCATCCAAGTTGCTGCAAAATCTGTGAGGAGTCTTTCATTCCCAGATTTCTGTCTTAGACATTAAACAGGAGCCATGCCCTCCACTAAAGATTGCATGAAGAGATACTGAATTGAAGAAATATAAGTTAAGATCTGGACAGTGAAACATTTTAGGTCTCTTAGGCACTGTTTACTCAGCACTTGAAAGACAACCCAAGGCTTGAAATGCAAACTTAGGAGTTGTGAATCTTTCTTTCTTGGAGCCATTTTTTTATTTTTTTGAGTTGGAGTTTCACTCCGTCGCCCAGACTGGAGTACAGTGGCCGCTCCCGACCACCACAGCCTCAACCCACTGGGCTCCGGCGATCCTTTCACCTCAGCCTTCCAAGTAGCCGGAATTACAGGCGCGCACTACCACGCCCAGCTGATTTTTTATTTATTGTAGAGATGATGTCTCGCCAAGTTGCCCAGGTGGGTCTCGAACCCGCAGGCTCAGGCAATCCATTCACCTCAGCCTCCCAAAGCGTGGGATTACAGGCTGAGCCACTGAGCCTGGCTCTTGAGAGCCATTTTTAACAACCCTAGCAGAATCAGCCAACAACCTCAAATCTTGTAAGGAGAGGAAGTCTTAGTCCATTCGGACTGCTATAGGGAAATACCTCAAACTAGGTAATTCATAAAGAACAGAAATGTATTTCTTTTTTTTTTTTCTTTTTTTCTTTTTTTGAGTTGGAGTCTTACTCCGTCACCCAGGCTGGAGTGCAGTGGCAACCTCACGGCCACCCCAGGGTTGACCTGCTGGGCTTAGGTGATCCTTCTGCCTCAGCCTTCCAAGTAGCCATATCTACAGGTGTGTGCCACCATCCCTGGCTAATTTTTTTTGATTTATTATAGAGATGAGGTCTCACCAAGTTGCCCAGGCTGTTCTTGAACCCATGGGCTCAGGCAATCCCCTTACCTCGGCCTCCCAAAGTGCTGGGATTACAAGCTTGAGCCACTGTGCCTGGCCCAGAAATGTATTTCTTACAGTTCTGGAGGCTGGGAAGTCCAAGATTCAAGTGCCAACAGATTTGGTGTCTTGTGAAGACCCATTCCTCATTGATGGCATCTTCTTGCTGTGTTCTAACAGGGGCCAAGCCTCTTTTATAAGGGCACTACTCCCATTCCATGACCTAATCACTTCCCAAAGGCCCCACTTCTTAATACTGTTCCATTGGGGATTCAATTTCAAAATATGAATGGGGAAGGGGGCACAAACCTTCAGACCATAGCAGAGGGCATTGCTAGGATCTTGGCATCTCTTTTGATCTTTGTTAACCCAGCAGAAGTCGGTAGAGAAAAACAGCCATAGATTGTTGTAATGGCTACAAGATCATAAGATTCCAAAACAAGTTTTCACCAAAGGGACAAAATAACCTGTCTGCCCTATTCCTGTTTGTGTTTTTCTCTGTCTTTGAGAAAAATCCCTCTTGCAGTCTCAAAGCAGGTGTTAGAGTGAATCTGACTGAACACACTGGTCAAAAGAACCCATATCCTTGGCCCTCTGACGATGGATGGAGAGACACTGTCAGACTTCCTTGACACAGTCATGTAGAACTCACCCACAGAAACTGTCAGAATCTCTATAAAACACCATTTTTTTGTTTTAAACTTAATTTCTATTGCTTAAGTTTCATGACATTAATTCAGGCAGCAAACATTTCCATCCAAAATTTTATGCATAAATCACAGTCTTGGGAGAAAGGGAAGATAAGGAAAAGATTGTTGTGGTTCTCTGAGGAATGTGAAGAGAGTCTCAAACAGCATTTTAAAAATCACCTACTCGTGCCAAGGGATAAGCTACGTGCTTTATATCATCCCTCCACCCCCTTCATTATCTTCTTCTTTTCATTCATGAAATCCTTAATGATCAGACCATTCCATGGTACAGAATGAATGAATGTCCTTCTACCTGGTCAGCATAAAAGTCTGAGCCTGTGCCATGGCCTAGAGGGCCCTTCATACACCTAAGCATCCTGACCTCTGTTATCTCTCTGCTCTCCCCCTAGCTTCTCACCCTCCCTCCTTGGCCTCAGCCACACGAATTTCTTAGTTGCCCCTTGAAGGCCTCAGGCATGCTCTCAGAGCCTCTGCCCTTGCTGGTTTCTCTGCCTGCTCTTCCCTGACAACCACATGCCAATGACAGTTTCCCAGCAAGTCTTTCCTGGAACACCCTATCGAAGATTGCAGCCGCTTGTCCTCACATCCTCCATACACCCCTGTCCTTCATTATTTTTCTCCATAGTTGTTATCACCTTCCAACATAGCGTATAATTTGCTTATTGTCATGCATTGCCAGTCTCTTCATATAAAATAGAAGGCATGGATTTTGCCACTTTGATCTTCTGCTGTGTTCTCAGCACATTAAAACAGTGCCTGGCTCTAACTATGCGTGAGGGGCGAATATTATCCCATTCACAGATAAGGGGACTGGTCTGAGAAAATAATTTTCCCAAGTCATACAACTAATAAATTGTAGGACTTGAATTCAGATGCAAGTCTGTCTGAACTCAAGTTCTCACCTGTCCATGCTGTGGCTTCCTTCATTTCCAAACAGCCAGTTAAATCCTTGCATATAACTAAGAGGAAGCCTCCTCACAGCAGGTTGCTGCCTTTCAGATCCAGGATTTTAGACAGAGAGTCAGAGTGTGAGAGACCTGGGTTGGAGGCCAAGAAGGGAAACAAACACCATTAACTAAACAGCGAGGGTTTGCAAGCTAACCCCGTGACTTATGAGATCACTGAAAACCCTCCTG
Source organism: Carlito syrichta (assembly GCF_000164805.1). NCBI lineage: Eukaryota > Metazoa > Chordata > Mammalia > Primates > Tarsiidae > Carlito > Carlito syrichta. The sequence continues at coordinate 518,063 of NW_007250969.1, read as the reverse complement.
ATTCCCAGGCTTGATGGCTCTCACACAGACTGGGAAAAGTGGTGACACATGAGCCAACTAAAAGTTCCACTTAGATTCCACACACAGATGTCTAGTTGGAGTTTGCTGTTTATTAACATAAGCTGCTCTGCCATTCCTAAATGGGAGTTAATCAAAATATGGCAAATGATACACCTTGAGAAATGTCACTCTTTATCATAATTGCATTTCCATATTTTCCCCGTGTGTGTGTGTGTGTGTGTGTGTGTGTGTGTGTGTGTGTGTGTGTGTGTGTGTGTGTGTGTTTTGAATGCTTTTTAAAGCTACTCCACTCAGGCCAATGGCTGGTGGTGGGACGTGTCTGAGCTTATGTTCAGAGGATCTAGCAGGAGCCGTGCAAGCTGCACTTCATTGCAGCTCTATGTGCCGCATATAACCTACATTTCTGTAGCAATTGGTCGGGAGCAGAGCGATTTCCTGGCATTCGCAGCTCATACTGAGCTTTGGAGAGCCCTTCTCCCTTCTCATCCTGTGTCAGTCATCAGGGAGGAAAGGTCATCAGCTGGAAGCAGATAATTATGCTGCCGCAGGAATCAGTGCTTTACTCTGAGGGCCACTAGAATTCAATTCATTTCTTCAGTCTTTCTTCCTGAGTATTAACAAAGTCAACAAAAAAGGATTTTCTTTTCCACCAGGACTTGCCAGCATTGGATGAGAGCAGTCAGCATGAATTTTAATCAGAGTGACTGTTTTTCAGCTCTGAATTTTCCATAATCAATTTCTTTTTGTCTATTAATTGGAAGTGAATATTTATTGAATTTGAGAGCTGATGGATCCTAACACCCAGAACACAGCTTGATCACATTCAGGGCTGAGCTCAGGTGTGTGCCTCCACTGAGCCCAAACTTACATAAGAAGTGCATTAGGAGATGATTTTTTGTTGTTGTTAAAGTGATTCACCCTGTGGTTTCTTTTAAATAGGTCATAAAAGTTAGTCAAATTTTCATTCTCTCTTTTTTTTTTTTTTAGGAGCAAATCGGTATTGGAAGTATAATACATTTGGATATTTTCTTAAATTGACCTTTCTTTTTTCTGTGATTTGGATTTTGCCTTGCTTTGTTTTCCTCCATCTACTCCACGCTTCTTCCCTTTGTGAATGTAGAGGAGAGCATGGGGAAAGGTGCCTTCCCCCCTGGGGACCCTTTACCCTGGTTCTGTAATTTCTGTTATCACAACAGTCCCGTGGGGATGGTGTTTGAATAGGGATAAACACATAGTTTTTTTTTATCGCTAGTCTGTAGTGAGAGGGTGTCAGCATTTCAGAGGACTACTGGAGCAAGTTAGTTATTCCTTGGTTACATTTTTCCTGCCTGGTACTCTATAATCACACTGTTCTTCCTATTAATGAACTGTTTTAATTTGCTAGGGCTGCTGTAACAGAGTACCACAAACGGAAGTCCGAGATCAAGGTCAGTAGTGCCAGGCTCCTCTGAAGGTGCTGGGGAAGGATTGATTTCAAGCTCTCTCCAACATCTATGGTTTCATGGCTTGTGGTGGTGAACTCCAGTCTTCACATGGCTTTCTTCCTGTATATGTACCCCTATGTCCAAATCTCTTCTTTTGATAAGGACACCAGTCACAATGAATTAGAGACCCACCCTACTCCAGTATGACCTCATCTTAACGATTTATGTCTGTGATAAGTCTATTTCCAAATAAGGCTACATTCTGAGGTACTGGGGGTTAAGACTTCAACATATGAATTTTTTGAGGGGGCAGAATTCAGCCTATAACACTGACTATTAAATATCTATTGTGTTTAACAAGTTACTCCAAAATGTCCTGGGTTTGAACAACATTTATTATCTCATAGTTCTTATGGGTCAAGAATCCAGGTGTGGCTTGGCATGGTTTAACTGAATTCTCTGGTATAGGTTTCTCTTAAAACTTCAATTAAGCTGTCATCATCTCAAACTTGACTGGGGTGACTGGGTGTCCAATCTCACTTGGGTGGGTTCTGACAGGATTCAGTTCCTCATGAAATACTTTCTAGAAGCTTCTCTGGATATGGACTGTTCACAGCATACAGCAACTTACAATGATCAGAGTGAATACCTGAGAGGGCAAAGGAGGAACAAAATGGAAACACAGTGTACTATATCCTAATCTTGGAAATGATAATGCTATTCATATGCTATATGTTCGAAACAAGTCGTCAGACCCAGCCCATGCCCAAGAGGAGGGGACTACCCCAGGACACAGATCCTAGGGGGCAGGGACCTTTGAAGCTGCCCACCTTGGTCCACCCTTTCAGTCATTCTTTCTTCATGAAAGCTAGAGCATGTTTGTACCTGACTAGTTTTCTTGACTTACTTTCTGCCAGTAGAATTTCTGGGGTTTACTGGCTTCTTTTCATTTTATACTATCTTTGCTACTTTTAATCCAAAATGGCATTGTTCCTGCTGGTGTCATTTTCTCAAACACTTTGTAAAATTTCTGTGAATCTTATTTGAGTTCACCGTATGAGACAAAAGTTATACCCACAAAATTCTTCAAGAAAAGTCCTTCTCCACCTGTGGGTCCTGCTGAGAAGGCTGAGAGACAATGTCTCTGGGTTTCCTAGAGGTCCCAGTGTTCCATTGAGACAATCCATAAAATACACCTTTAACCTCTTTAAAAGACCCTTTGTGGGACAGAAAAACACTCTGATCCTTTGATCTTTCTGAAGTCATAACCAGCAGTTACGCAATCTTACCCTTGGCTATATATCAAGATCACATTTTCCTGAAAGTACTCAAAAGTCATTTCTTAATTTTAGTATCTTTTGCTGTCTGGAGAGGCTGAGAATTTTCAAAACCATCAAGTCTTGGTTCCTTTGTGTTTAGCATTTCTTCCTTCAATTTATCACTCTTATAGTTTACTATAAACAGTCCAAAAAAACCAATGGCATCTTCAGCACTTTGCTTGAAACTCTTCTCAGCTAGACCACTAACTTCATTAGTGTAGGTCAGGGCAGAGTTGTGAGGTAGAAAGTAGTCTTGAACAGTCCCTCCCACACATACCTGTCTCCCCGGGGCACCTCCCTGCCCTGCCCTGCCCTGCCTTCCACTGTTGGCTCCATTGCCCTTTGCAGATTCTGACTGTGTAGGTCAAAGTCTCCAGCAGCCTCATCCTGACTCCAAGCTGCCTATCTTGTCTCTAATAGCTCAAATATAGTAAATTCAATTCCTTCGACACTTGGAAGTACACGGTGGTAGAGATTCATTATATAAGCAAATCATTGTGAACACTTTAGTTGGCTAATTTGTTATTCCCACTGTCATATCTCAATCAAAATGTATGAAATAGTCTTTAAGGAGTGGTAAAGTCACATTATGATGTAAAGTTATAATTCTAATGATCTCTACCTGAATAGCTTTATGACTAATTTTACCATTTATAAAGGGCTTTCATTAACCCATTTATTCCTCACAGAAGGCCAACCTGGAGATTAGGGAACTGGGGCTTAGAGAGATGAAGTCATTTACTATGAGTTACATGATTTAGATCAGCCGTTCCACCAACCTTTTTGGCACCAGGAACTGGTTTCATGGAAGACAGTTTTTCTATGGATGGGGAGTAGGGAGGTGGTTTCGAGATGGTTCAAGTATATTACATTTACTGTGTACTTTATTTCTGTTATTATTACTGTGTAATGTGTAATGAAATATACAACTAACCATTACACAGAATTGGTGGGAGCCCTGAGCTTGTTTTCCTGCTACTAGATGGTCCCATCTGGAGGTGGTGGGAGATGGTGACACCCAAAGTGTGTAGCTTATGTCCAGTGTATTCCATAATCCCATTTTGGTTGCTGTCACTGCGGAAGACCCTGCTTCACAAAGATAGTATGTTGGAAATCGAAGCAGGCTTTTCAGTGCTGATCTGACAGGAGGTTGAGTTCAGGCAGTATGTGAGTGATGGCGAGAGACTGTAAGTACAACTGAAGCTTTTCTCAATCACTTGCTGTTTACCTCCTGCTTTTGGCCCAGTTCCTAACAGACCACTGGCTAGTACTAGTCCATGACCCAGGGGCTAGGGATCCTTGAAGATGTTGTTGAGTGACACACAAGTTTAGATTCCACCGTGGTATAGCAACTTTGCATTGTAGATATTATGCTGGTGTAATTTGGAAGATATAATCATTAAGAGTGGTGGATCATGGTAGATTTTTATGAAATGATTGCCAGATGTGGCCATATTATTTCTCCATCATTGGTTTTGCTGACAATAGACACTACTGATTCTGTTGCTCTTTGTAATGTGCATTGTGTGTGTGTGTGTGTGTGCATTTTGTGTGTGTGTGTGTGTGTGTGTGTGTGTGTGTGTGTGTGTGTGTGTGTTTTCAGAGCATCCAGTCCAGAACTGGATGCTCTGAAGGATGCCACCAGACCCCAGTCTCTCAGAGACTCCCCACAAGCATGTGCTGGCTTCTCTTATCTTCTTCAATGACCTATCAGCACATTTCCAAGACATAGTTTGACTCTGTTTCCAGACTGGCAGCTGTCAGTCATGAATATGGACATCTGCTGAAAGGTGTGACTATGTTTGTAGTTGTTGCTGGGGATTCACAAGCTCTGAGCCAGAAGGAACAAAAAAGAAAAGGAAATAAAGTATAGAATTCTCTCTATGGATCTGTTATTTTGGAGTCTGTGATCATTTAGACAGGACTGATAGAGAACTGCTGAACTTGGAATTGAGAGATGTAGAGGGCTGAGACTATCTCTGCTACAGTGACCTTGGCCAGGCCATAGGAGTTCAGCATGGGGGAGGTGGAAGGGACCTAGAGAATGACTTGGTCCAATCCTTTATTGAAAAGATGAAGAAATTAATGCTTGAGGAAATGAAGTGACACTTATAATGCAACCATTTAGTGCTAAAATCCAAGTGTGGATCTCAATTTAATGCTCTTTCTGAGTTCACTTACTCTATTACTTAATGTTGTTTTGAGTTGTCATTGATAATATAATTATTATCAAATAATTTGTTATATAAAAAATATTGTGCCATGATATTACTGCCCTTTTAAACTAATAATAGGCAAGCTCAGGTACCAGGGTCTCCCCCAGCCCCTTTGGTGGCCCATGTGTGAGTGTAGACTCGTGTATCTCCTCCATCAGCTTCCTGCCTTCTTTCTCCCCACCTCAGCCTGGCATCTCCCCTCTGCAAGCAAGCCTGCATCCTATCCCACCATATTTCCCTGTTGGGAGCCAACATCTATAGCTACATGGCTGAGGCCTGTAAAGGCCCATCTGGAAGATCGCCTCTGACATAGGATATCAGTTATACCTATGATATTGGCATGTGATTAGTGACCAGTGAGCATATATGGCAGTAAAACTTATAAGTAAATCTCAATACACCTGATGGAAAGTGCATAGCAGAATTATTTCTCTCTGTCTTTCTAAGTTTTACTTCTTTCTAGATATTTTTTAACTTCTATTTCCTGGTAGACTGGGTAGTCAGCTCTTGTTCCCGAAAGCTGTTTCCCCTAGGGCTAAGATTAGAAACTAAATTACCATGATAGTTTTGTTGCCCTGCCCCTAGCCAGGTAGAATGTTTTCTTTTGTTTATTACTTATATACTTTTACTTACATAAATTATATATTGTTTATATATTACTTATATATTATTTATATTGCTTATATATATTGCTTATATTGCTATATATATACTGCTTATATTGCTTATATATATTGCTTATATACATTACTTATATTACTTATATCACTTATACTTTACTTATATACATTTGTTTATTATTACTTGAGCTTTCTACATTTCTATAAGGAAAAGAAAAGTGTGACTAAGTTCAGGCTTTATTTCAGTATTCTTAACTTTTAAGGAAAACTTTAGAGAGAGGTGCAGCAAGGGTGGCAAGACGAACGATTTTTAATCATCATAATTATTGTTAGCATCGTTTGATATAATCAATCATA
>NW_007250969.1:444490-510670 GCF_000164805.1 Carlito syrichta | reverse complement strand
CTAATACCTTATCGTTAATTCTTTTATAAATCGTATAGTAACTATTACACTTGAATAATGTAGCAAAAGGAAACAAAACAGCAAGCATAAATTTATGCAACTATGAGTATATATGTATATATTTTATCCTAACAAGTCTACTCTAAAAATCAAATAGTAGCTGTCACACTCTTGAACAAGGAAATGCAGGGCTTCCAAGATGGCGGCCATGGGCTGAAGCAGACAGAGTTTCGGTAATTAACGAAACAAAAGAAAACGTTCTACCTGGCTAGGGGCAGGGCAACAAAACTATCATGGTAATTTAGTTTCTAATCTTAGCTCTAGGGGAAACAACTTTCGGGAACAAGAGCTGACTGCCCAGTCTACCAGGAAATAGAAGTTAAAAAATATCTAGAAAGAAGTAAAACTTAGAAAGACAGAGAGAAATAATTCTGCTATGCACTTTCCATCAGGTGTATTGAGATTTACTTATAAGTTTTACTGCCATATATGCTCACTGGTCACTAATCACATGCCAATATCATAGGTATAACTGATATCCTATGTCAGAGGCGATCTTCCAGATGGGCCTTTACAGGCCTCAGCCATGTAGCTATAGATGTTGGCTCCCAACATTTCCCAGTCTCCTCGACGATCTGCCACACACAGTGTTTCTTTTTAGTCTTTGCCACTGAATTCCTGAATTCCCAGTCCTTCACTTCCCCCTGTTCTCCCCACCACAATATGCTTCTACCAACTCATTCCTTTGCTGCTGCTGCTCGGCCTGTCTTTCCTCAGATCCACTCTGCCTGAGGGCCAGCTTTGAGGAGCATCTTTCCACTTCTAAAATTGCTAACCCACGCATACTAGGAATCAGCTGGTGAGGTTGGCCTCCAGGTTGTCAAAAGACATGTACCCTAGGAGATTTTCACATGAGTGGGAGGGAAGGAAGAAAATGCATCAGGTATCTGACACACCTGTTCCCTAAGCTAAGCTAAGTGGCACTAAAGTGTTCAAGAAAGAGGCACAGATTATTTGAACATGACAGTGGTTATTCTTGCTATAAAACCCACCCATTGTTTTTCTTCATTCTATTTTCCATTTGGGGGGAAATTGATGGATTTATTTACATTTCAAAACACATCTCATTCATATGCTTTTGCTGGCTCTAGACCAGCCTTGTCCTATGGAATGTTCTGTGTTAATGGGAATGTTCTATATGTACAGAATGCAGGAGTCACTGGTCACATATAGCTGTTACTACTTAAAATGTGTCTTGTATGACTGAGTAACTGAATTGTAAATTTTATTTGAGATTGATTTTATATTTAAATAGTCACAGGTGGCTACTGGGTAGTTTAGTGGATGGGGTAACCTATACCATTGTAACCTTTTCTGAGTGGGGAGACATTGTGTATCCATCAAATATTAGCATTCCTCCCACCCCCACCATCTTTATACCACATTCTATTGTTCCCCATAATCCTTCATTTATCCTGGAACAGGTAGAACAAAGGATGCCCTTGATTTCTAGAAAACATACCTGACCTCAATCCCCTGCCTTTGTTTATACCAATTATATAGACTCATAGTTGACTAAACCCAAAACTGAGGCCTGTGTAGCAGATAAATAGGAAGACTAATGATAATAAAACATTTATTTCTTTTTCCATATGTACCAAGTACTGTACTTCCATTTATTACTTCATTTGGTCTTCACAGCAGCCCTATGAGATCTGTGTCTTAGTATATAATATAGATCAGGAAACAGGGGCAAAGGCCACAGAGCTAGTACATGCCAGCACTGAAATTTGGACATTTGATAGAAAAGTTCACTCTCTGGCAACTACTGACTGTCTTTGCCACATGCTCCCCTGCAGAGAAATTCCTGGCCCAGCACCTTGGGTTCTCTCAGTGTCTGCCCACAAGGAAGTGGTCTTGTGCTCTGTATACTAAAAACCAGAAAAAGAATCAGACAGGTCTGCTATTGCAATATTTCAATGCAATTCTGGCACAAACCACCTAGAGTGAGTGCAGACTCTACAAGTTAAGGGCACAGTCTTCAACAAGACTCGCTTACTTCAGGCATCAGCTACAAGCTCTGGGGTTCCCAGGCCACCTGCTCTTATGACCAACTGGCTACAAATTGGTGGGATCCTACTACTGTCTTAGGTTTGATAATTCTCTAGAAGGAATCACAGAACTCAGGAAAGAGCTAGACATGTGATTACAGTTTTATTAAAAGGATACAAATCAGAACCAACCAAATAAAAAGATGTATTGAATAGGTCTGCCCTCTCCTTGTGAAATCAGGACACACTACCCTTCCAGCATTGATGTGTTCACCAACCGGGAAGCTTAATTGAGCTTTGGCATCGAGAGTTTTTATTGTGGTTTCATTATTTAATTATGATTGATTGAATCATTGACTATGTGACTAAACTCAATCTCCCAATCTCCCAGCTAATCACAAGGCTGGTCTCTCTGGCATGGCCAGCCTTCATCCTGAAGCTACCTCTGGACTCACCGTGATCACCTCATTAGCGTAAACTGTTAGTGTCCACCGTGAATTACAAAGATACTGTTATCATTTGGGAAATTCCAAAGGTTTAGACTTCCACCCCAAGAACTTGGAAAAAAGACCTGACAAACTCTTTATTATACAATAACTACATCAGAAATTTTTCTTTCAATTGATTAAGAGAAGAAGAGTAAGGAATTTCTAAATTTTTAGTAATGACTAGGTAATTCATATACATTATCTCTCTTAATCTTCATGACACTCCTATGAGAAAGATATTATTGATGTCTTTGTTTTATAAATGGGTAAACTGAGGCTAAATGAAATTAATAGCATTGTACATGAACATCCAACTAGTAACAATTGGTATAGGGGTTTTAAATCAAGTCTAAAATCTAACTTTCAATCACAAGCCCTTTGAATACATAAGAAGAATAGTAGAAGGAAGTAATAGAGACATAGATATTTGAAACACTTAATTTTTTTTTTAAAGAAGATGCAGAGCGGGAATGGACTTGCCCAGTCTAGGACAGTAAATTAGGAATGTTGAGATCTGGGAGTTGGGCTTCTTGCCAATGAGGCAAGTAATTCCTTTAGGTTTTTCTCATGTGTTGATTTAGGAAAGATTCTGTTTTGATGTGGGCCTTCTAACAAGCATTGAAAATATAGAAACAGAGAGACATAGTCCTTAAGCTTCTTTTAACTTGAATGGGACTTGGGCAGTACACAAAGGATTGCAATATGACCTGGTTATGGAAACAATAGAGGGAAGCACTTAGGAAGAGCACCTAACTAGTAGTAGGATGTGGAGGGGAAGAAGGGAGTCAGGCAAGGTTGGGGAGAGAATTCAGGAACTGGGGCTTAGAAACAAACAGAGATCAACCAGACCTCTGATTTTACAAGTGAATGGGAAAGGGGTACTCAGCTCTCTCGCATAGAACTTTTTTACAGGTTCCTTGCTGTTTGCATCTGCCTGGGCTGCAGCTAGAAACCCCAGTGGAGGAGCAGAGTCAGACAAATGAAGGGGCTCAATTGTGGGGGTGTGGACTCGGGAATGGTGGGAATATATGAGGCTCCATCAAGTTTTCTCATCTGTAAAATGATGATGCTGGACTTCCCTAGATAACCTCTGGGATCTCTTCTGGCTCTAACATTTCATTATTTTGCGATTTTATGAAAAACGTTTTGCAAAGCAAATGAATAATGTAAACAAGATTATAAAGAGAATATTTGCCTTCTTAAGGGAATAAGCTGTTCCGCAGCAAGGCAGGAGCATTCATTTACATATAAACAATGCAAATTCTATATAAGTAGAGGAGGCTTGTTTTCTTAGGTGTTTTGCTAAGTTTTTTTTTTTTTTAATTTTTTTTTTTGAGTTGGAGTCTCACTCTGTCGCCCAGACTGGAGTGCAGTGGCCGCTCACGGCCACCGCAGCCTCAACCCGCTGGGATCCGGCGATCCTTCCGCCTCAGCCTTCCAAGTAGCCGGAATTACAGGCATACGCTACCACGCCCGGCTGATTTTTTTTTTAATTTATTGTAGAGATGAGGTCTCGCTGCCCAGGCGGGTCTCGAACCCGCGGGCTCAGGCAATCCACTCACCTCAACCTCCCAAAGGCGCGGGTGCTAAGTTAATTGCAAATTGTTCTTGTCAATTTTGCTAGTGTATATGTATTAGGAAGTAATAGAGCTGCATTTTCTTAAATTATTTCTTTATTCTGCGGGTTAAAAACATATGGGATTTGTTTTTCCTAGGACGTGGATAAATTCATCTTGTGGTTATCAGACAGCAGAGATGTCCACGGAACTCCATTCTACTTTCAGTCATCTGAGTTGCCTTAAGACTCCCCAACAAAGTCCATAACCTGTTAGGATCCAAAGCTCGGCCTGTACCTTTGACTCCCAACACCATATGATCTCTGCATTTTTCTCCCCTTATACATTTGAGTTCTTCTTCACTCAACTCACCATATCAATCAGATACATAGAATTCCACTAAAGATAAACACTTTGCAAGTATGTTATTTGTTTAGCTCACTGTATCAAAGATGTGGGTGTCATACTGAGATAGCACCATGTGCAGGACAAAGCCGTCTCCTTGGTTCCCCTCTATGCCTCATCTTCTCCATCATTCTCTTTCTCTTCTCTTTTTTCCCCAAACTCCCTCATTCTCCTGATAGTCACCTTCTTCAGAAGCAAAACACATAGCACCCCTTATCTTAATCCTGGCAGTTTACTGCTGTAGCTTGGACATTTTCTTGAGGTTTTGTTCTCCACTCTCAGGTGGTCACTCAAAATTCTCCAAATACATCTCCCTGTGTCGGAGTAAATTCAGGAAATACTGTCTAGAGGAAGCATGCTGCCACAAGACAGACAAGAGAAGCTGGGCAGGTAAGGGGGAATGGGTTTCCAGGCAGAAGGAACGGCCTGTGCAAACCATGATAGCATATAAGAGTAGCAAATGTAGGCACCTCATGTGATTGTCTGTGATCAAGGAAGCTTTGAATGATCACTAGCAGCAACTGATAAAAAGATCAGACTGGAGGAGAAGGTGACTGTCACAGCACAACGAACTTCATGTGTTGTGTTAAGATGTTTTTATTTTCTCCAGGAGATGATGAGACTCAGTGCGTCACTGCCTGGCCAGTGTGAGGTAGCCGCAGAGCCGGCTGGAAAGGACCAGATAAAAGACTAGTGCAGTGTCAAGCACCTGGCCTAGAGAGCAGGCAGGGATGTGGAGGAAATAGCATACTTAAGAGGGAAGAAGGGTCCAGGGAGATATGTGGTTAATAGGTTATGGGCTGAGGGAGAGAAGGGGACCACCTAGGGGAAATGCTGCACTTTGGTCTCTAATGCGTTTTTATCAAGTTAGGGGATACAAGGCTAGAAATTGGGAGATGTCCAACTTTGGAAATATAATTTAATTTGGTTTCTTACTGCACTGTCATAATGAATAGAGCAAAGGTGTCCCATCCTGGGAAGCCATTCACTTTTCAGGTAGTATGTTAAACAAGTTCCAAGGCCTGACTGTCAGCAGCACATGTGTGGGCACTATTCCTCTTCATCAACATATTCCTGCCATGTCTCTTTATAGAACCATGTTCCATGATCACATTTTTCTTGTCACCATAAACCTGCTACCAGGCTACCAGAAACGAGGCTGTAGCACAGCAAAGGATGTTCTGCTTTCCTTTTAACTGGTTTATTGAACACTTTAAATTCTGTGTGGGACAAATAAATCATTATATTTTTCTCTAGCCACAACCTTCAAACAAACTTGATCAAGCTGCTTCCTCCCCCACTTTGTTAATATCTGAGGAATATTGTATACACTTTCTGGTCATTTTCAACAGTGAGATCTTTTTCAATGGTCCTTACTGGTCTACACTGAGACTACTGTCAAATCCAGATCAGAGAATCCCCATCTTCTGTGACTTTAGGGTCAGAATGAGGAAAAGGAAAAGGGTCAGAATGGAAAAAGCAGAAGTTTTTGTATATCATTGGTTCTGCAGATTTGATTCTCATCCGGCTTGTTCTAGAAGCCTGTCATATCCCTTGTGTGCCAGGACCTCCAACAGGGGCCAGATCCTTTTGGGAAGGTAGAAGAACCCATTTTAAATTGTGCAAGATTTTTCTGACTACATCCCAAGACCCCAAGAAAAGTCCCTATTAGTACCCAGTTGCATTCTTTTTAAAAAGATAGCAAATGTGAAACTGTATTATCTCCATGTTTGTGGTTATATATGTCAAAAAGAAGGTGAGGCCAGGCCCACCGACTCACACCTGTAATTCCAGCACATTGGGTGGCCAAAATGGGAGAATTGCTTGAACCCAGGAGTTCAAGACCAGCCTAGGCAATATAGCAAGACCTTGTCTCTACAAATTAAAAAAAAAAAAAAATTAGCTGGGCATGGTGACACAAGCCTAGTCCAAGCTATTCAGGAGTCTGAAGTGGGAGGATCACCTGAACCCATGAAGTTGAAGCTGCAGTGAGCCATGACTGTGCACTGTACTCCAGCCTGGGTGACAGAGTGACACCTTGTCTCTTTAAAATAAAAAAAAGAAGGGCAACCCTCTTTCCAGTCCCCTACTGCTGCCAGGAGCTTTCCTATCTTCTAATAAATTCCTACTTACTCACAAAAAAATTAAAAATAAAAATAAAGAAGAAGAAGAAGGTGAGCTATATGTATATGGTTGTATAGTTGAAATTGTCTCTTCATGCTGAATCACATTTAAGCCCATCTGAGCACAAAGGCTGCCCCTCACCACAAATGGAAACTACATAATGAAATCTTTTCCTTATGCCTTTCTTCAACTTTCTATTTAAAGAAATTTCTGAAAATGCATGAATTATGCAGCTTATCTCTCAGATGAAAAAGAATTTTCTTCTTGGATTGGATGACTGTGTATTTATTAATAGCAGTAAAATTTTCCATGTTCTTTTGTGTCAGATGGGATGCTGACTAAAACATGAAGGAGGCTTTCCAGCAATAACAGCAATGGAGGAATAATTACAAAAGTTATATGGAATTGAAAGACATTTTAATTTGTCATTACTTCTATGTGTTCAGAATGGATCTGAATAATTATGCTAACTATAAAAAGGAAGAATGTGATATTTTCTCTCATTTTGAGATTAAGTTCTTAATATACCACTTTTACTATAAGTTAAAAAAAAAATAAAACCCTCTCATCTAGTTTCCCCTAACGATGTAATCATGACTGAAGACTGCTGAGCTGTGAATATGTTTGGTCTTCTTACTATCACATGGGGATGTCGCACGTCAAATTCATTTTAATTTCAAAAATGTTCCTCTTTGCAGTTTATAAAAATGAAATTATACTTGTTTGCTCAGTAAGAACTTCTAACCTTTATGTCACATTCATTCATGAAGATGACAAGGACTGTAGAATCTCCTTAGGTCATGACCATATGGTGGCGGAAACTTGATATGAGATTTTAAAATAAAATTTTTATTTTTGTAACAACGACCAAAAAGTGGCTGTGGTCACCAGGGTCAGTCTAAGGCAAAATTTCAAGGCTATTTTTTTTTAAAATGCATGTAGTCTCCACTTTCTTTTGGTCTTCATTATACCAACAACGTTCAATTCTTATTCAGATCCTAAGAATATTCTATGACAGCACTTTTCTTGGAAAATGAAATTTCAAGATATGCTGTATATTTCTAGGTGAGTGATAGTCTTTTGTAGCTTTTGACTTTTCATTTACCAGATTATCAGTAAAACATTTGGATCTTAGTGAAGGAGAAAGACAGACCTGTGCAGAATTCTAACCTGTTCTCACGCTTTTGCTACCCTCCTCTTTCTGGGTCAACAGCACTTGGAGATACTGTTTGGGCAGCTCATTTCAGACAGAGTGCCTCTTCAGTAGCATGAGAGAAATCCCCTGCACATAATGTCAAGAGGTTTTCTGCTTCCTGATTTTGATTCCCCATCCCTGCCCCCAGGGCTCAACTTCCTTCTCTTAACAACTGTGTGATTTTGTCCCATGAATTTAGCCAAGTTATGCCTTAGTGGTCTCACCTTTTTAATTGGGGGGAAATGGCACACACATTAAGGTGGGCTGGGAAGTGCATTATAATGTCAAATAAGAGTAACATTATTGACACATAGTAGGCATGCAATAAATGGAAGTATCTTCTTATAAAGAAAAAGCTAAAAATCCCTTAAAAATTGGTTATCAGGATGCCTTGGATCAATACTTTTTGAGAATAAAGCCAGAAACAGTGTGTCCTATTTAACAGAGAAAATTCTAAATGGAAAATAAGGCTTATATTAATTTAAAATCTAAATGCTATAATGTTATTCTCTACTTCCAACAAGAGAATTCTGCATGTAGTCATGCCTGGAATTTAAAGATGGATGTATTCAGCATACTACAAATAAAAATCAATTTATTATTTTTGCTATAAGAACATTCAAAATGAATTTAGTGTCTGGATTGACAGGGTAGAAGTATAAATTTTCTTCTACATGCATGGAGATAGCATTGATAATTTAATTATAATATACACAGGTTATTTAGAACCTAAAAGATTTACTATATAAATTTCACTTTAGTTGAATTGGATGGTTAAAGTGATATGGGGAAGGAGAACTGAAAGGGGGGAAGAATGAGGTGTTGTAATATGTAATTATGAAGGAAGGTAAGACTGTGTTCCCTTCTGTCTTATAGCCTGAAGAATAAGTAGTGAAAACACCAATCAAGAGACAAGAAAAAAAAAATCAGCATCTCTCTGCCTTGGAGATTGCTTGTCAACCATCAGAGGAGGCTTCTTTCTTGAACAATGAACATTTCTTACAAGGATTCACAGACAACATAGGACTGATCCTGAGTTTTGGAAATAAATGAGGTTTCTTTTTTGTTTTTTTTTTTAATTTTGTGGTAAGTTATGATATTTGGATGGATCTTTTTCCTTTTTTCCTGATCACATATTTAGCACATGTTCTAAATTATAATCCTGTAGCAAACAGTTGGAGCATTATTCAAACTTAGAATAATGACTGTGGGAGAATTTAAATTTCCAAGTTATTCTAGATTTCCTCAGAGTATAATTATTCTGTTAAATCCTCAATGATTGTGATGTAAACCACCTCTATCCAGATATAAATATTCTTTCTTCATCATGTTGAACATGATTGAGGACAACATGCACGGAACCAGAACAAATCACTGTTTGTGGAAGCCGGAAAATGGACAAACACCCATCCCTCTTGGTTCACCTTCAAGCACACAAACCAGGTTTGCCACCTGAACAATGAAAACCAGGAGGGCAAATAAAGGAAGAGTCTTCATTCTTTTTTCCTGATCATTGAAACAACAGTTTTTCAAGGTTAAGCCAAGTCCTCTTTGCAAGCTGCCAAATCATAGCTTAGGAAAAGAATTAGTTTGCCTGCATGATGATCCTCTTAGGCAAAAATGTCTTCACAGCAGTTGACCTTGGTGAAATGTTTTACCAAAAGCATCCACAAGGATTATAGACCCCAGAATGAGATAGAAATGAATGAATATATTTTATGGAGTTGGCCTGAACTGTGGACTTTAATTTGGGGTACTGACAACATGGACAGAAATGAGGATATTCTGAAGAAATGGTCAGCCTTGGGAAGATGAGGTCCCCGGTTTCTTCTGTTTCTCACTGAAGTCCTGCCACTGAGCTGAGATCCAGTCACCTTGGAAAGAATCCCGCTGGACAGCATGAATGACCCATGAGAAAACTACGGGGAACATTTCTGAGTACAGGTCATAAAGCTCTTTCTCTAGGTTTAATTATTTCCTGTGGTGACTGGACTTGGTGTCTTGCAGGCTAGCTACCCAGTGGGACGTTGAGCTTCTGTTCACGATGTTATCCGTGCTCCGGCTGAGACCAACCTGGGGCTGCCCTTTGCACCTTGTGACCGCAGGTGATTGATCTCCTGGTGTCAGGAATTTCTGGACATCCACTGTTTACCACAGAGAGCTGAAGCGGTTACAACTCAGTGAGCAATAAACAAAATGACACAGAAATGCACAGTGTTGTTATGAAGGTGCCTGTTTTCCTGTGTGTGAAATCTGGCATCATTCCCTTGAGGAAGGCCCACTCTGGAGGGTTGGGGCTGCCAGTTCCTGTGCCCACAGAGAGGAGCAGCCCCCACCCCCAAGTGTAGGAAGGGGGTTGGAAGGGAAGAAGTCTATGTTGCTGTCTGGAAAGCACACAAGAGTACAACCCTCTGGCAATGGCTTTTCTTTGAATGTGTAAAATATGGCTTTGTTTGTCAATTCTGCTGTAAAATAAGCATTGTCTAAGTAAACAAAACCACAAAACAAAAAAAGTCTTTGTTTTTGTTTGTGTTTAGTGAGTAAGCTCATGCCCTGAATTGTTGTGTTGTATTTATTTGTTTGTTTAATAACTTATATAGAAAAGCCTAGGAACATAGATTTCTTCTTACTGTACTGAGAGACTATGTCAAATCCTTTATAGATAAATTTTCAGCTACAATAATCAGATTATTTCAGAATTCCTCATCTAAATGCCAGTGCTCCTGGGCGACCTTGAAGGTGAATACCCTGCCAGAGGCTTTGCTTGTTTGTTATCATATTTTTTTATTTTTGCCTATGCAGATCAGGGACATTGTTGTTGCAGTATACCATATCATTCAGCTTTATGCAGGGAAGGAGCTGTGAATGTTGTTTGTGTTTGGGGAATTCTTGAGTAGGAACACCTCTACTTGGGAGCTAGCTATTTGTTTTGGTGTTTTTTGTCTGGTTTGTTATGGTTATGTTTGTTTACTTAAGTCATATCTTACCTTCTGATTTTATTATGAGCAGATGGGAGTGGGATGAGAGATAAATGTTTTTAAATAACCAAATCAACTCTAGTGCAGAGGAAGAGACCCATGTCCTGTCTTAAGGTCCAGTCTGCCCTGAAAGAATCCTCTGATCACAGCAGAGATTCCAGGCAAGGGATTTTCTGTACAATTTCAATTCCAGAGAACTAGGGGGAGAACCCATTCTATGCAAAAGAGTGACACGGTCCAATTATCAATATTTAAAGTACTTTCACCATTCCAGAGTACTCATAGTAATGTTAACTAAACTAACCAAGTACTGCTATTTGAAGTTTTGCTGCAATGAGGGAAATAATGATTCAAACTTAACATAATACACAAGCCCAGACTCCTTATGCTATAACAGAGTGAAATAATTTGTATTTGAAAGAATAGTGATTAAGTAGCTGAAATTGTCTTTTAAGGAGATTAAAACACTCCTAGTCCTGGTCATGCAATTAATTTACTTTGCAAAAAGTTTTTCTTCTCCAGTGCAGAGGTGAGCTTCAGGCTAGCACTTGTGCCAGAGGCCACAAATGCCATGCTATTGAAACCCAAATTAATGAGCCTTCTGTTATACACAGTCTCCAAAGCCCAGTGAACTAATAAATATGGTCATAAAGCAATCTGCTAAGTAGAGAGGACTACAATGATTCCTTTTCTGATAAAAGTAGTAATAAAACACTCATCTGCAATTGCTTGACTACAAAAACCAGTAGGATTTGCTTTTTATTTGCCTCTTAGATGACATATGAGTATACACATAAATTGGAACCACAAGAGTCTTTACACCTTTCGATTGAAATGAGTTTATTAGATCAATCAGACCATAAGATGAGAAATATGGAATACATGCAAAATGCTAAAACACCTGTAGTTGAATAAGAAACTATTAGCTATAGTTGACCTAACAGTTGAGATTTTGGGGTGATATCTTTTCCCAAGCTGATTTTTGAGTGAGGTATTTCTAACAAGTTAATGTGAATACTGGATATTAGAGCCCCAACAAGAAAATAACCTTACTAAACTGCCAGGTAACAAAATAACCACACTCTCTACATTCCATCCAAGCTAAATATTCATTGTTCATTTGACCAACTTGTACAAGGAATTGATTATTTTTCTTTTGTGACCAGAATAAGAAGAATTCAATAAACATATTTATTGTGGAGACAATTTTTTTCTGTTTCTGATTCTTATCTAATTTATTTATACTAAAGATATGCTAGGCTACCTCATAGATTTGTGGTGTGAATTAGCTAATTAATAAATATCAAGTGCTTAAAAATATGTCTCTGTATAAATGCTACCTTAATTTGTTTTCTAATTTAAAATATGCATGTCAAATCAACTCTGGATATTTCGTTGTGATAGTCATGTTTGTAACTTTGGCTTTAAGTTTAATATATACAGACCTTGATGTGAAATGAATCCTGAGAATCCCAGCATGGATTGAGAGCATCCAACCCAAGTCTTGCAAATATAAACACCTAGGGAAATAAAAAGCACCTAGGAACCAAAACCAAAATGTTTTTAAGCAGGCACACTCAAAAGGTGGGGGGTGGGGAACTACTGATATATTAAATGACTTTGTTTTGTAGTAGTTAAAATGACAAAGTCTGTCAGTTATTTATGTAAAAAATTAGAGTAAATTTAAGGTTATGCGTATAATGTAACCCTTACATCTCTCACATGTTGCAAACAAGGTGCAGGGAAGTCATAGCTAGTCTGTGTATTTCTGCATACCTGCAAGATAGGCTGTGCAGATGAACTTCATATGTGTCTTCATGAAAAATAGTTGAACATTTTTTTAAGGGATATAGCCTAAAGAGAAAGAAAAGGAACAATTAGCTGACAGTTTCTTAGTAACATCATCTGAAGCCTCTATGGCAACTAGTTAAAAGATAATTTTACTCCTGGCTCTTATGTGCTGCCATTTCCCCCTCCCCACCCTCACCCCCTTGCATGATTAATTACTCCTTAGTCACCATTCTAAGTAGCAGTTTTATTTGCTAATTCCAAATGTCTCAGTTTAATTAGCAATTCATTCTGACCTTTAAAAAATACATTCTATAATCTCCAAATTATATGAGTGAAGGAAAAAAATATCCAACTTTACCTGCCCCCACCTCCAACTACCATAGTGGGTTACTTTATTTCTGAGAAGCAATCTGACTGTTGTCATGTGCCAAACTTAAGTCAACTATGCTTGTTTGAAGTCCAGGCTAAAGTTTCCTCATTCTTCGGGTGGTCACTAGGATCAGTGAGGGCAAGGGCTAGGGATGATTTAGCTGTAGAGAGTTGAAGTGATGTACAATGTAGCAGATTTGGCTGGTAACCTCTTTTTTTTTTTTAACTAAAAATGAATAGTTTCTACACGCAATAATGGGTTGCCCTCTTGCATTCTTGCTAGCAACTCTTTTGAAATTCTCAGTACATTTTCCACTTGAACGGTTGCTCCTCAAATAATTAAATGTCTGACGACAAGACCACCTAAGATTTAACAATATGAGGTTTCTTTGTGGTTGCCAAATCAGTGGTCAAGTTTTCTACTTTGGTATCAATTTAAAAAAATTTTTATATTCTCATATTTCTTGAAATTGTCTTTCTTGCCAGATGGGTGTTAGTCAGGGCACATGAATCAGAGCTGATTAATTTACTGTAGATAGTCTGAGCCAAGCCCATGTCTCATCAGTCCGCTATGCTAACTGTAAATAGTCTCCAAGAAGCTCATGATGAGGGGCAATAATAGTTTTCTTGATATTAATTCCAAGGAAATCATGACTTCTAGATATATGTATGCAAGGTCATAGGGCTATTTCCCTATTTTTCAAAGTTGTAATATCTTTGAGTTTGTGAATATTGAAATGAAGAGCGATCCTTTTTCAGAGAAAGTAATACAGGGACTCTTACTCTAGATAGAACTCTCAGGTGCAGGAACAGCATACCCCTGCTGGGAAGAGACAGGAGAGATGACCCCTGCCCTCCACACATCCATGCTTGGTTTTAGAAGTATAGAAACGTGGTTTAAGTTTTCCTTCTTTTTCTTGTGAACTAATTCTTCTGATCACTTGTTAGTTTCCATTTTTGACTATATTTTATGGCTTCTTTCCTCATTATCCCCTTCTTTACCACTTAATTTAAGGCCAATTACAAGCCCATCTCCTACCTCTTTGTATAAGCTACCATCTCTTGGTGTCTTTTAGGTGTAGAGAATTTAATTGTGATAAAAACTAATCAAGTGCCCTTTACAAGCTACCCGTGGGAGTATGTAATAAAGGGATGTTCCACTTGGGGGCTTGCATCAACCATTTCTTTGATAGCGTCAAGTTGTAAATGAACTAAATATTGAGGTGGTTTTTTTTTTTTTTTCTTTCTAGTCAGTGGTTCAAAAATTGACCATCTTCCCTGATGCATGGCGAGCCTTTCTCTGTGTGGACTTGGATCCACTTTTAGGTAGTTACACATGACTTAGTTTCTTCAGGGCTTCTTCTTTGTAAATGTGGAATGCAAGAAAAAGTATAGTTCCTACTTAGGAAATGTCTGATATTATCTAACTTACTTCTACAATCTGAAGAGAACAAACCATTTTTTTTCTTTGAAATTATCTTATTTCACCAAAGTTCTACTGAGAATAGAGATGGGTACCTATAAAGGGGGAAAACTAAAACTTATTTCTCTTTTTTTTGCAAATTCTAGTAATTGAGTTTATAACACTGTAAAGGGGTTTTAAATATATTAGGCTTATTATATATGTATGTATTAATTTAGTAATTATTGATTAAATACAAAGTTCTAGGCAAAGGATATGCCACAGGGGAAATGATACAGGAGTTAGAAAAGCTGATTTTAGAATATGGTTTTGCTATCTATTTACCTTGGCATCTTGGACAAATGATATAAGTTTTTCTGAGCTTCAGTTACTCAATATTTAGAGTGGGGATAATAGAATTTTTCCTTGCAGATTTGAAAAGATGAAACGAACATGTCCATTTCTTCTACCTCTTCTCGACTATCCAACTCGCTAATAACTGTTCAATGCGATATAGAACCATTCCATGGAGAACTAGAAGAGACCTTTCATACCATCTTATCCATCCTCTTTATTTTGATCATTTAGTTTTAAACCCTAACCCTAACCTTAACCCCTTACATAAGAGAGGTTCACTACTGGGATAACTCCTGCAGGGAATAGCTCCCCAGCATAGCAGAACCCAAAATGTTCCAGAAGCTATCGGTTTGAATTCCTGAGAGGTGTCTTTATCTGTCTTATTTCCTTCCCCCCAACCCCAGGCTCTTGTATCTCTGCCTGCACCCCTCCCCCTCCACAATCCTCATGCCTCCCTCCTAGCAACTCCATCTGCCAACTGGGCTTTTAATCAGTCCAGGGACCTCATCCTTGCTTGTGACTAAAGGACACCCATTCCAGTATTGGCCTGGGAGCAGCCAGCAAGGAGAGCTCGTGATCAGTTTTGCTCCAGCACAGAAGGATAAGACATGCTGTTCCTAACACATTTCCACAGGCAGAGCAGAGTTCAGCATATGTTTTGTGTAGTATTTGTAGTGCACATGCATATATGCATATATGCATATACATACGACTCTCTTACAACGTGACCTATTTATTTCTATACTTTTTCCTCTTTTTTGGTAAGATGCAGGATGAATAACACAACTGTGGATTATTCTTCTCCTTTGTTCCTTTGTCTGATGATAGAAGCCATTTAACTAAAAATGAAGTTGAATTTATGACCAGTCTGTTTGAGTGATAATAAATGTCAAATAGACATTGCTGAGTCATAAACTTGGTGAGTTTGAACCTAACCCACTACATAAATCAGCTAGGAATCCAGCCTTCCAAATATGGCTGCCCCTTGGCACCCTGCTTTATCTTTACTGTTCACCGATTAGAATTCTCTGTCTTTGTTCAGAAATCTGCCCCGTAACTCAAGGAATTCTCCACAAGATGAATGGCAGAGAAGCAGGCATGTGGTCATTGTGTAGGCAGAATCCTCATCATAGGTGGAGAGTGAATGCCCATGGGTTGGAACCTGCTTGCTTCAGTTCTGTGAGGAGCATGACAGTTTTAGGAGGTCTTGAGATACTTGGCAATGAACGAGGTCTGGGGAATGTACTGTTGCCCTTCTACCTAGATCTTGGTGTAGCTGAGCTGTTTTGACTGCTAGGTATTTGTATATCTGACTTTTTGGTCTCCCTGTTCAACCTTCGCCATATGTCTAGCCTGTTGACTAGTCTGCCTAGAACCCTGCTCCTAGGTTCCTATTCCTGGAGGCCAGTCCCTGAATGAAAGGTGTTTTTATTTCACCTACCCCTTCAGTTTTGATGATGTATATTGCTGATTCCTCCCCTGCAGAGGTGGGTCCTGCTCTCTTGGTTAGCTCCTCTATGCCAGCTTTTCTTATACTCCCAACCTTTTTAATGCTAGGTGTCATCTCATCACCTGTGAACAAGACCTTGATAGTCTAACAAGTAGAGAGAGAGAAAAAAAAAAGAGGCACAAGTCTATATGGTCTGCAAACATTTTTTAAAAAACCCCTTTCACTGGTTCAAGTGTCTGAAGGGATTTTAAGAAATTACTCACAGAAATAATCATGAATATAATTTGAAATTCTGCCTATGGATTGAGGGCATCAATGTGCAACAGCAAAAAGGGAGCTGAAATTCAGCAGAGTGGGATTTTAGCCATACTCTGCTAGTTGAGAAAATCGGGCCTTTGTACAACAAGCTACTTTTCTTTCTCCAGTCCCAACTATCTAAAGTAAAAGAAAGGAGCAATGGATTTAATTGTCCCAGTTACTGCCTAACATTTAAGGTCAATGGATTATTAAAGAAAGTGACTATGCATTTTTACTGTCCTACGCTATAACAAAGTAATACCTCCTGCTTTAAGATTATTTCAGTATTCAAGAATGTGAATCAAAGCACTTCAGAAGAGTGAATATGACCAGATCACATGAGGATAAAACACTGATGACACCTACATCATTAAATGGAATTTGCAATGACTTTGCCTGGAATATTATACTATCATCAGCTCCCAAAGATGTCCAGAGAGTTTCTAGCATTTTACCCCATACCCTTAGCTGTATCAGGATCATGTCCTGGTGCCATCTCCACTGACCTCTCATATAATATGGCCTCTGACTCATTCACTCTTCATTTTTGTGAATGTGCATTTGTCCAATATGTCCCTGGTTTCACCTTACAGCGACAAAGTTGCCTTAATAGTAAAATCAAATATGCCAAACAATTTTAATAATTAAAATAATTAAAGAACATTGAATCCAAGATCAAATCACTGTGTAGCTCAAAGGCAGAAGAAGGAAAGGTCTCATCCCAGTCACTATGACAGTCAGACTGTATCCTGCAGCCTAAAAACAGATGTGTAGCTCTGATGTTCTGTTGCACACCAGAGTGAATATAGTTAACAATAATGTATTGTACATTTCAAAGTAGCTAGAAGAGAGGATTTTGAATGTTCTTATCACAAAGAAGTGATAAGTGTAAAAGTTGATGGTTATGTTAATTACTCTGATTTGATCATTATACAATGTATACATATATTAAAACACCACTGTACCCCATAAATATGTGCAGTTATGTGGCAATAAAAAATATTCAGTCAATAAATTAGGCATAGAAAATTGTACCTCTGGCTGGGTGCGGTGGCTCACACCTGTAATCCTAGCACTTTGGGCAGTAGAAGTGAGAGGATTGCCTAAACCCACAGTTTTGAGACCAGCCTGGGCAACTTGGTGAGACCTCATCTCTATAATAAATGAAAAAACTTAGCTGAGCATGGTGGCATGCCTGTAGTTCCAGCTACTTGGAAGGCTGAAGTGGAAGGATCACCTGAGCCCAGTAGATCGAGGCTGCGGTAGTCAAGAGCATGCCACTTCACTCCAGCCTGGGTGACAGAGTGATACTCTGAATCAAAAAAAAAAAAGAAAGAAAGAAAAATTGTATCTCAACACAATCAAGGCCAAATCCACAGATGATATCATAGTGAATAATAAATTTTTTTTTAATTGAAAGCTTTCCCTCTAAAATCTGGAACAAGAATGCCCACTCTAATCACTCTTATTCAACATAGTACTAGAAGTCCTTGCCAGAGCAATTCAGTAAGAGAAAGAAATAAAGGGCATCCAAATTGGAGAGAAGTTAAATTGTTCCTATTGGCAGATGACATAATGTTATATATAGAAAACCCTAAAGATTCTACTAAAAAACTGGTATGCAAATTCAGCAAAATTGCAGGATACAAAGTAAACAAGTACATTTCAAAGTAAAAAGTAGCATTCCTATACACTAACAGCAAACTATCTGAAAAGAAATCAAGGAAAAAATCCTATTTACAATAGTTACAAAAAATGAAGTACTTATAAATAAATTTAACCAAGGAAGTTAAAAATTTCTATACTGAATACTATAGAGCATTGATAAAAATAAATGTTGTAAGAGACACAAATTATTGGAAAGATAGTCCATGCTCATAGATTAGATTAAATAATATTGCTAAAATGCCCATACTACTCAAAGTACTCTATAGACAAAACATAATCCCTGTCAAAATACCAATGGGATTCTTCACAGAAAAAGAAAAACAATCCTGAAATTTATATAAAACCACAAAAACCCTGGACAGCCAAAGCAATATTAACAAAAAGAACAAAGCTGAAGGCATCACACTACTAGATTCACTTCAAAATACACTATACAGCTATGGTATCCAAAACAGCATGGTATTGGTATAAAAACACACAAACCTATGGAACAGAATGAGAACACATAAATAAATCCATGCACTTACAGCCAACTGATTTTTGACAAAGATGCCAAGGACATACAGTAAAGAAAGGACAGTCTCTTCAATAAATAGTGGCAGGAAAACTATATATCCATATGCAGAAAAGTGAAACCAGATTTATATCTCTCACCATATGCAAAAATCAACTAAAAATAGATTAAAGGCTTAAGTGTAAGATCCAAAACTATAAAACTACTAGAAGAAAACAGGGAAACTTTTCATAATATTGGTCTGGGCAAAAATTTTTGTTTGTTTTGGATAAGACTTCAAAAACTCAGGCCATAAAGGCAAAAATAAAGAAATAGGATTTGCACACCAAAAGAAACAATAAGCTACTGTAGGTGAAACTACAACCTACAGAATGAAAGAAAATATTTGCAAACTATGCATCTGACAAGGAGTTAATATCCAGAATATATAACGAACTCAACCCAATAGCAAAAAAAAAAAAAAAAAAGAAATTTCAAAATAGGCACAAGACCTGCATAAACTCCTCTCAAAAGAAGACATGCAGATGACCAACAAGTATATTAAAAAAGCAAGCATATAAAAACATGTTCAGTATCACTAATCATCAGGAATACACAAATCAAGACTGCAATGAGATGTCTTAGAATGATTATTTTTTAAAAAGACAAAAATACTGATATGAAAAGGGGAACTATTATACACTGTTAGTGAGAAGTAAATTAATATAGCCATTTGAAAAATAGTATGAATCTTGCTTTAAAAAAAAAAAAAGAGCCTCCATATGATACAACTATCCCACTACTGGGTATATATCCAAAGGAAATGAAATCGTACGTCAAAGAGACGTTTGTATTCCCATGTTTACGACAGTACTATCCATGATAGCCAAGAGAAGAAATCAACCTAAGTGTCCATCAATAAATTAATGGATAAAGAAAATGTGATATACGGGCATACCTCATTTTATTGCATTCATTGTGCTTTGCAGATATTCTGATTTTTACCAATAGGATTGTGGCAACCCTGCATTGAGCAAATCTATCAGCATCATTTTCTAACAGCATGTGCTCACTTTGTGTCTCTGTATTAGCATTTTTTTAGCAATAAAATATTTTTAAGATATGTGCATTTGTTTAGTCATAATGTTATTACATACAGTAGCCTATGGTATCGTGCAAACGTAACTTTTATATGCCCTCAGAACCCCCTCCAAAATTGTGTGCCTCTCTTTATTGTAATATTTGCTTCATTGTGATGGTCTGGAACTGAACGGGCAATATCTCCAGGGTATGCCTATTTACACAATGGACTACTATTCACCCATCAAAAAGAACGAAATCCTGTCATTTGCACAACATAAACAAACTTGGAAGTTAAGTAAGCAGGCACAGAAATATAAATATTGCCTGTTCTCACATGTGTAATCTAAATAATTTGATCTCACAGAAGTAGAAAACAGAATGATGGTTACTAGAGGCTGGGGAGGGGAGGCTAGGGAGAGAGTGGTCAATGGTTACAAAGTTATAGTTAGGAAGAATAAACTCTGGCTTTTATTGCACAATAAGTGACTATAGTTAACAATGTACTGCATATTTCAAATAGCTAGAAAAGAGAATTGTGAATGTCCTCAGCACAAAGAAATGATAGATGTGTGAGAAGATGGATATGCTAATTACCCTGATTTGATTTTTGCACTATGTATACATGTACCGAAACACCACACTGTATCTTATAAATATGTACAATCTATGTGTCAATTAAAAACAAAATTAAAAAACTAAAAATAAAAACCCCACAGGTGTGTAGCTGCCACCAGTCATTAACAAGAGTCATCCATTGCCACCTGCCTCCATGTGCAGCCCAAAGGGAATGTTCCATTTCTCCCTGCAGGTCCCCGTACCAGAAGGAAACAGCCCATGCCAGAGAGATCCTTGAAAGAAGAGGCAGCATTTCCTAGCCTGGGTGTAGTAGGCATGCTAGAAAATGTCAGTGTGAGACACAGAAGAGGCTGGAGTGGTCTCTTCTCACATGGGAGGCAGCAGGACAAGGGGCGGAGAGCCTTTTCCAGACGGGCACAGCTCCCGCAGTGGCTTCCAGGCTCTGGCTCCCTCTATTCGATCCCATTCACCTCCGGCTCTCTATTGAGATGTGAAATAGTTGTCTGCCATTGTGGAGAACACCCACTTGGTGCTGATGGGACAAAAGGAACAATGGAGACTGAGCTTTGAAACACAGCACAGCAGAGAAGAGAATTGCTCCAGTAATAGTACCAGCCCCACATCACATGAATGCTCACTGTAGGGGAGAAACTCTCCTATAATAATGGTTGTTAGGACGGAGAATGTAAATAAAGGGAGAGTCTAAATTGAATATTTGACAACACCGAGATTCTGTGAGCGTGCATTGAATTATTGTCTAAAAAGAGTCCATATTTAAACAGAAGGCCTGCAAAGGCTTCCAAAACATCCCTTGTGTCACCTAGTAGGGGAAATATTTTTCTGTTTTTCACAGTTGGAAGCAATTGGACACTGTCTCCTATGTGGGGGGGGGGGAATGTCTCTTGGAAGAGGATGTTGTAGGTGATTACTTAAGCCAATTTGCTTCTAAAATGACAAGATTGGC
Source organism: Carlito syrichta (assembly GCF_000164805.1). NCBI lineage: Eukaryota > Metazoa > Chordata > Mammalia > Primates > Tarsiidae > Carlito > Carlito syrichta. Next base: position 489,423 of record NW_007250969.1, on the reverse strand, counting down.
AAACTGCCCATTGTCACATTGGCATATCAAATGATGATAATGTTCCCCAGGGATATGACTGCACTGTATTAATTCTACCTCCTGGGTAAGGGAGAGCAGTCAGAGAGGCTAGGATTGGCCTCTGCAAAACTGCTGTAGCTCAGCAAAGGTTCTAGCCTGTGGGGGGAGAGGGTGAAAAAGAAGGGGGGGGGTAGAATTCAGGCCAAAGCAGGGCCTCAGGGAAAGGGAAAAGTGTGAGTTTTCAGACATTTCTTTAGTAATATGATACTAGCCTAAAGAAAAAAAGTTGAAAACCTAAATTTCTTGGGTCATCTGGGTTAGGGACAAGCCAGAAGTTTGCATGATGCCTGTGTGTCACCCTCCAAGGTCCCCCTTGAAGTCTACAAGAGGCTTGGACCCTAGAGTTCTAGTTCCAGTTCTGCTACCAACTCTGAATCTCTGGAAAAGAGCTGCTCCCAACCTCAGTTTTCTCGTCTGTAAAATGTAGGATTGGTATGAAATGACCCTAAGGTGTTTTTTCTGGTCATTCTCCCAGCCCCTCTTCCTATTCTCTGGGTGTGTTAAAAAAAAAAAAAAAACCTATCAGGCCAGGCTCGGTGGCTCAGCCTGTAATCCCAGCACTTTGGGAGGCCGAGGTGAGTGGATTGCCTGAACCCGCGGGTTCGAAACCTGCTTGGGCAACTTAGCAAGACCTCATCTCTACAATAAATCAAAAATTAGCCGGGTGTAGTAGCGCGCACCTGTAGTTCCAGCTACTTGGAAAGCTGAGGCAGAAGGATTGCTGGAGCCCAGCAGGTCGAGGCTGAAGTGGCCGGGAGCGGCCAGTCTGGGTGACAGAGTGAGACTCTAACTCAAAAAAAAAAACCAAAAAAAACCCTGAGCCCTGTCTTTTCTGCAAGCAAAACAATCTGAGAAGGTGTCCAACTCACTGTGTTTATTCCGACTTTTTGTCTCAAGTGTACAGACTTTCTCTGGACAAGTCCTTTTAGAAAAGGAGGTGCTGGGAACCTGTTGGTTACTAGCTCTTACTATCTGCCATGGATCCCTGCTTCCATGCCACCTTGCCTTGGGTTGATGAGCTAAGACCTGTCGCATCTTGAGACTCTCGCAAGTGAGATACCCAGGGGTCTCAACATCATGTGTGAGCAGGGACATGGAAGCAGCTGAGTCTGACGAAGGAGTAAGGAGACTGACCAAAAGGCAAAGACCATTTGAGAACTGCTTGAAGGGCCACTGATCAATTTCCAAGTGAATTAGGCCACATGGTGAGTCAGTGCCTCCACCTGAGTAAAACATACTTCAAGAGCTGTTAGGACCACAGCCTAGCTGTTTGGGGCTTGCTATGGCTTCCAGAGTTGCTTTAGGGAGCACACCAAAAAGGGGGCCCAGGCTTGATGAGTCTGGAGCAGGGACAAGGGACCACAGGGCTACAACCTGTGGGCCCCGGACTCAGCAGGTACTGAGCAAGCATGAGAGCCAAGAGAGCACACAGATGCAGTAACAAGGCAAAGTTGGAAGTCAAAAAAAAAAAAAGAACAGAGGATATCACCTCATTGGAGGAACCAAGAGGCAGAGCCAAGTGGACAAAGCAAGCCTCACCAAGAGCAGGGGCTCCCAGAGTGGATCCAGCTCTCCAAACATGCACAAACTTCTGCTAGATGGTTCCATGCAGCTCCAACTTTATTTCAGGTTTGTCCACCTGTTTCTGAGGGCTTTTGCTACCTGCAACTTAGAAGAACTCTGCCTGCAGCTGCTTGTGATGGGATACACGTCAGTCTTCTGTTCCAGTCCATTACAGCCATAGTGGTCGGGTTAGCCAAGGCACTCAGCCGCTGAGGCACAGGGATCATACGGGTAACTAACCTGTGCTCTCAGAGGTCTTGTTTCAATGTGTTTTATTTTATTTTAATCACTTGATTTTTTTAGAAACAGGGTCTCACTCTGTCACTCAGGCTGGAATGCAATGGTGGCATCGTAGCTCACTGCCGTCTTAAACTCCTGGGCTCAAGGGATCCTCCTGCCCCAGTATCCCAAGTAACTGGGACCACAGGCATGTACCACTATACCCAGGCAATTTATTTTATTTTATTTTATTTTTTTGAGTTGGGGGTCTCACTCTGTCACCTAGGCTGGAGTGCAGTGGCACACTCACAGCCACCCCAGCATTGACCTGCTGGGCTCTGGTGATCCTTCTACCTCAACCTTCCAAGGAGCTGGAACTACAGGCATGCACTACCATGCCCAGCTGATTATTTATTTATTTATTTTTGTATTTAGAGACTAGGTCTTGCCCAGTTGCCCAGGCTGGTCTCAAACCTACGGACTCAGGCAATTCACTCACCTTGGCCTCCCAAAATGCTAGAATGACAGGCTGAGCCACTGAGCCCCGCCCCCAGCCAATTTTTAAAAGTTTTTCTAAATAGAGATAGGATCACTCTGTCATCCAGGATGTCCTCAAACTCCTGGCCTTAAAAGATCCTTCTGCCTCAACCTTCCAAAGCACTAGGATTATAGGTATGAGCCCAGCCTTCAGCATATTTTATAAGTTAAAAATAACAGTATAGAAACATTCTTAACAGTTAAGAAGAAAGGTGTGTTTGTCACAAAGTTAAAGATCTAATTAAAAGTGCCTTTGCTAATCACATCATTGATGTTTGAATTTATGCACACTGAAAAATATCACTGCCTTTTGTACTAAGAAACCGACAGAACTGTGCTAGAGTAATGTGAAGTTCTCAAACACATAGACGAAAGTGCTGTCTATCTAATTAAAGGCAAATGTACTCTGCTATTCACCAAAAACAGCTTGTCATGTTAATTTCCTCTGGTCATTTGTGAGATATCCCAGGCCAGTTCAAGCAATCAACATGAATCAGCCATACCCTGAATACCTTAAGATTTTAACCTGTTTTTAAATAGCTATCCTTTTATCGCCTGAAAAAAACTTCACTCTAAATCTGGAAAAAAAATGAAAATAAATCACTCTATGGGTTGGGATAATTAGTTATTCACACATTTGCAGAAAGCTATAGATCATCTATGGACTCTTCATGAGGAAAGTTGGTTAAATATAGTAATTCTGGCAAAAGAAAATTAGTTAGACCTCATTAATCCTCTTCTAACAGTAAGTAAAATGACTTCAATGAGAAATAGAAGGTAGAAGACTGGTTATTTCCACCCACTTGTTGGAGTAATTTTTGTCTTGGAAACATGAAAGCAATCAGATGTGTAATACAGATGATAGATAGTGAGAATTAATGACATTATAACTAACATGTGCCTGTTGAACTTAGCCAAGTTGTCTTAAAAATCAATCTGAGAAAGGACGATATCTTTGCAGGCATGTTCTAACCTAACAGGCTGCAGCATCCTTCTCTAGGGGCAGGTGCTTAGAGGATATCAATACACCCTTCGGACTCAAATGTCCTTGGAGTGTATCATTCTACAGCTGAGTAAAATGAGGCAAAGTAAAAGCTGGATGACTCATCCAAAGTTCCAACTGACTAGTTGCAGGATTAGGGCCAGACTCTGGACTGTGAGATCACTCTGTATATGTGGTACTTGGTATTTTCCAAACTGGAGCTGGAGTTGGAGTGGCAAAGGGCTCACATCACAGCTCTGCCTCCCTCTGCCCTAGTTAGGCCTTGAGAATGCTTTATGTGTGCCGAAGGTTTGAGAACTTGAGAACCAAACTCCAAAGAGAAACCCAAAGAATATACCGGATTCCAAGATGTTTGGGATCCCTAACTAATGATGGTTTAACATGCAGCCCTAGTTATATTTCCAGCAAAAAGGCAGGAGGGCCCTCCTTTCAACTTTTAATATCAGTGGACACTTCTCCTTGCTTTCCTATACATTTTATCAGATATCTTTTCATAAGGACGCATCTACAACAGTTTGTATGCACTAAATATATTGAAGAGCCTAGGAGTGTGGCAGTTCCTATTGACCGTAAACCATGGGCTATCATAAGCTCACACAAGCATTATTTCGATAGCCCTTCACTGACTCCTCCAGAGATTCCTACCCATCCCCTGAGCTCACTGGAGGCCGGTGCTACATTTGGTTTTTTTCCTCTTCACAACTGTTCCTGGCTATCATTGTTATATGTATGCTTTGCAAGTTACACAATTTTCTCTGTTCTCCAGAATCATTTCCATAAGGCTGTGCAGTGTTTGTCATGCAAAAATATTCACTTTTAATTTTTTTCTGAATTAGCTTTATATTTTTCCCATCCTAATAAAACTTATCTTCTTGTTGGTATTTTCCATATCTTCTCCCTTGGAACTTATTGGGCCTGCTGAGCTTAATGATATTTGTAAAACACAGTATCAAAATACTAAGTCCAAACATAACCAAACCAACCAGTGGAACAAACAAAGATGTAACTGGGCTATCGTGTATGAACATGAGACTGCACCTTTTGGTGGCAACCAAAATTGTTGCTTTTTTTTCCCCCCAGGCAAGTAGTCCTGCTTGTTCTTCTGAACAGTATTATTTGACAGTTAGTAAGCAGGAAAGTTTCAGTAGTCGAGTGACACCAAGCAAAAAAATGGGCTTTGAGCTATTCAAAGAGGATTCAAAACTGTCCCAAAATGTCCTGTCTGGGACCAAGGTCCCATCAACAGGTATTTGGATGTATCCAGGTTGCTTTCAGTTCTTGATCTGCTTGAGGACTCGGGGATTTTTCTTCAAAACAGAGCTGAAGGGTAGGAAGTTGAAATAGTAATTCCCTTTCACTCACCCGTAACTCCTTCCCCTTCCCCAAATAGACACTTGTCCTGTGGATATGTGCTAAGCCCTAACTGCCTGCCACTCACCCACCTACCGTATCCTAAGCCTCTTGAGAATCCTGAGAATCTCTGTCATGGTCCCCACCATGGAATCTGGGGTAAGGAAGGTCATCTTCCCTAACAGCCGTCCAAATGAAGGCCAGTTCTTGACTTTATTTCTGCTAATTTCTTTGTTTTGGACAGAATTCAAAGAATGTACCATGTTTTCCGCACCTGTCATTTGTACTTCCAAAGTTTCACCTCTATATTGTCATATAAGACTGATGGATTGATTGACTCATTTGCAATTTAAACATTAGGCACAATAATACCTATTTTAAAATATAGTTATGAGAATTTCATGAGATAGTATTTGCAAAAAGTGCTTAGCACTATATTTTTTTATTTTTTACTTTTTATTATTTTTTTATTTTAAAGATGTGGGGTACAATTCAAGGTTAGGTATAAAAATATTCATTATGCAGATACCCTTGTTGATGAGGTGTGCCACTCCCTCCTCTGGCAGTTTTCCTCAACTGTCAATCCCACCTCCCCTCCCCTGGCAGTTTCCCACTATTGCCAATCCCTTTTTTATAGTATTATAATTGTTGAAGTTCCGCTGATGAGTGAGAACATATGGTTCTCTGTTCTTTGTTTCTGTGATAGATCACTGAGTATGATAGACTATAAATCCATACAAGTTTCTGCGAAGCCCGTATGTTTTTCCTTCTTTATGGTGGCATAGTATTCCATTGTGTATATGTACCACATTTTTTTATACAGTCCAACTTTGATGGTCAGCATGGTTGGTTCCATGTTTTGCTATTGTGAATAGAGCTGCAACAAACATGCGTGTGCAGATATCCTTTTTGTAGAATGATTTGCGTTCCTCCAGGTATATTCTCTCCAGGTATAGGGGGATTGCTGAGTCATAAGAAAGGTCAATTTCTAGTTCTTTCAGAAATTGCCACAATGTCTTCCAAAGAGGTTGCTCTAGTTTGCATTCCCGCCAGCAGTGTAGAAGTGTTCCTTTTTTTCTGCATCCTTGCCAGCATCTGTTGTTTGTTTTATTAATGATCACCATTCTTACTGGGCTTAGGTGGTATCTCAATGTGGCTTGATATGCATTTCTCTGATGATGAGTGAGGCTGAGCACTTTTCCATGTGTCTGTTGGCTGCCTGTATATCATCTTTTGAGACATGTCTATTCATGTCTTTGTCCACTTTTTAATGGGGCTGTTTGCTTTTTTTTTTTTTTGGCACATTTGAGTTCCTCATAATTCCTAGATGTTAGGCCTTTGTCAGATATACAGTTGGCAAATACTTTTTCCCCTTCTGTGGGCTGTCTCCTGCTCTCTTGATGGTTTCTTTTGCATTGCAGAAGCTCATCAGTTTGATGAGATCCCACTTTTCTATCTTATTTCTTATGGTATGGGCACTTAGGGTTTTGATCAGGAATTGGTTGCCAATTCCAATTTCGATAAGGGAGTCTCCTGCATTTTCTAAGATTCTTATAGTTTGAGTTTTTACATTTAGGTCTTTGATCCATTTAAAGTTGATTTTTGTGTATGGTGATAGGTAGGGGTGCTGTTTCTGCGTGCGATTAGCCAGTTTTCCCAGCACCATTTACTGAATAGTTTCTCCTCTCCCCAGTGGTTGTTGTTGGAGTCTTTGTCAAAGGTGATTTGGTTGAGAAATTGAGGCTTTGCTTCCAGAATCTCTGTCCTGTTCCATTGGTCTATATGCCTGTTCTTGTACCAATACCAGGCTGTTTTGGTTACTGTAGCCTTATAATAAAGTTTGAAGTCTGGAAGTGTGATACCTCCTGCTTTGTCGCTTTTGCTTAGGATTGTTTTGGTTATTCGTGGTCATTTATGTTTCCATATGAATTTCTGTATTGTCATTTCCAAGTCTGAGAAGAATGATGTTGGTAATTTAATATGGTATTACATTGAATCTGTAGATTGCCTTTGGTAGGATGGACATCTAAACAATTTGATTCTTCTTATCCATGAGCATGGAATAATTTTCCATTTGTTTGTGTCTTCTTGGATTTCTTTGAGCAGTGTTTTGTAGTTCTCATTGTAAAGGTCTTTCACTTCTCTGGTTAGGAAGATGCCAAGGTATTTCATTTTTTTGGTGTCTATTGTGAATGGGATCGTGCTTTTTATTTATATGGGTTCTCCGCCTGCTTGTTGGTGGTATATAAGAATGCAACTGTCTTTTACACATTTATTTTGTACCCAAGACTTTGCCAAAGTTCTTTATAGTGCAAGCAGGTTTTTGACAGATTCTCTTGGATTTTCAAGGTATAGGATCATATCATCAGCAAAGAGCGATAACTTGACTTCCTCTCTTCCTATTTGGATACCCCTGATTTCCTTTTCTTGTCTAATTGCCCTAGTTAGGACTTCCAACCCAATGTTGAATGAACAAGAGGGGTGAGAGTGGGCAGCCTTGTCTTGTTCCAGTTTTCAGGGGAAATGTTTCCGGTGTCTGTCTATTTAGCAGTATGCTAGCTGTGGGTTTATTGTAGATGGCACTTACTATTTTGAAGTATGCTCCTTCTCTACCTAGGTGTTTGAGGGTTTTTATTAAGAAGGGATGCTGGATTTTATCAAAAGCTTTTTCTACATCTAATAATATAATCATGTGGTTTTTGTTTTTACATCTGTTGATGTATTTAATTACATTTATGGTCTTGCGGTTGTTGAACCAGCCCTGCATCCTAGGGATGAACTCTACTTGGTCATGGTGGATGATTTTTGAGATGTGTTTTTGGATCCGATTTGCTAGAATCTTGTTGAGGATTTTTGTATCTATGTTCATAAGGGATATTGGTCTGTAGTTCTCTTTTTTCTGTTGGATCTTTACCCGGTTTGGGTAATGTGATGTTAGCTTCATAAAATGATTAGAGGAGAATTCCATCTTTCTTAATTGCCTGGAATACTTTCAAAAGGATTAGTATCAGCTCCTCCTTGTACATTTTGTAGAATTCTGCTGGAAAGTCTTCCAGTCCAGGGCTGGTAGTTTTCGTATGACAGAGTCAATTTCCTGGGTTGTTATTGGTCTATTTAGTGTCTCAATGTCTTCTTGTTTCATCCTGGGGAGGTTATGTGATGTCAGAAAGTCCTCCATTTCATTTAGGTTATCAAGTTTGTTTCCATATAGGTGTACATAGTAATCTCTGATAATCTTTTGTATTTCTTCGAGGTCAGTACCACTATATTTTTACCAAAAGTATTTCAAAATGATTTGGTCATAAGTGTCATAACTATTATATGTTTGTTATAGATAATATTTCTAACATTAGGAACTAAACTTGATCTTGGTTAATACTTTATTTCTTATTTTCTATTATTAAGATTACCAGACTCTTCTTTTTACATTCTAGTTTGTCTGACTTAACTTTGCTTACCCCATCCCCACCAACTTTTAACTTCCTGCATCATTTTATTTTAGATGTGTTTCTTAGAAGAGTATAGTTCTGGATTTAGATGCATTTTTGTTTTAATTCTTAATGAGAGTCTTTGTGGTTTACCAGGGGAATTAAACCATTATATACTTTGGTGTTCCCAGAACATTTAGTCTAAGGTTATTTTGCTTTGTATTTTTACAGTGTTTCCTTCCTTTTTTTTTTTTTTTTTAAATATTCTCAGTTATAGATACTGTTTCATTTTGACTGATTAAATGAAAATTAAATTTAAATGTTTTATGGTTACCTTTAAGTTTTTTTTAAAAATATACTCAGAACTATATTTTCTTAATTTTTGAAGTAAAAAAATCAAGCATTAGTTAATTTCATCTAATGTGATGGTAAGTCAGCATAGTTTAGATAAAAATTTTTCCAACCTCCTAATCTTCTCCAAAAAACCCTATTGTGAACATTGTTAAATTGTATTGTGAGATATGACATAAAACAAATATAAGTCCAGTTTGATTATTTTTATTAACAACAGTTTAAACACATAGGTTTTTTGGGGTTTTTTTATGTAACAAGAAGTTGAGTGGTGGGCAGTCCAGGACAGGGCAGCTGTTCAAGGGTGTTTTCAAAAATATAGATTCTGTCTGTCTTTCTCTCTGTCTTTCATACCTATGTTTCTGACTGAGTTTTTAATCTGGGCATGCAAAGAACAATAAGGTACATTTCTTGTTCTCAAGGTGCTCACAAAATTCTAGGTACAGTGGATAAAACATGGGCATACAATCTTTGACATGCCCACCAATAGGTGAGGTCGATGTCCCTTTTTTTGGAATCTGGAATGGCTTTGACAACTAAAATATGGCCAATGTAATTCAGTGCCAGTTTTAGGCCTTACAGATTGGCAATTTCCAGTGCCTTTCTTTGGCAGAGTCATTGGCCACAAATAAGAAGTTTGACCACAGAGTGGTCTGACAGAGAGACCATGAAGCTGCATGGGGAGGATGAAGTGCCCAGCAGAGCACAGTCTTCCAGCCGTCTCCACCAAAGACTTGCTATTTGGACTTGCTAGAAAGACCAACTACCAGGTGAATACCATAAGTGACCAATGGATATCACAAGGAGCAAAGGATTCTCTCAGCAAGCCCTGCCTGATTTCCTGACCTATCATATTACGAGATAAAATAAAACGGCTATTTTAAGCCACTCAGTTTTGGAATAGTTTGCTATGCAGTAATAAATTACCATGAGAGAAGTATATATAAATAGACAACTATAAAACAATATAGAAGTGAAGTGACAGCTGCCCAAGAGAATAGATTTTGGTGGCAAATTAAGTAATTGCAATAACTGTTTATAACCAACTAACAATAAATTTAAAATCCAAATTTATGTATGCTTTTTCAATTGCATTTATTTCTGTAATTATGAATCAGGTATTTTTTAGTAACAAAGTGTCAGATATCAAATTAATCTGAGCATAACCAAAAGGAGAACTTAATAGGCCTCAGGACTGAGAGGATAGAGTCCTGAGGTAAGGCCCAGAGGCCCAGAATGCTGAACACCACCTCCTCGCCACCTTCCTTTATCACTATTCCTCTCTGCTCACCTCACAGGACACACAGACTCTCTTCATGGGAATGAGGAGAGGAGCTGACTGTGGACAACCCCAGCTGAAGAACTTTTTTTTCCCAACTTCCTATTTTTATAAATAGTCTTGGGAAGGACAGTCCAGGCCTGGTTTTGCTCTCTCCTGTGGTCTGAGGCTGGGGATAGTGGGGCATATGGGTTGAAGGAGAATGGAGAAAACCATGGAGATAACTTAAAACAGGGCTTGGAAACTATGTTTATTGCCAGGGAGCTGCACTACTCGAACTTAAAAATTCAGAAGAATCTCTAAAAAAAAAAAAAAAGATATTTAAAAGTAAGCAGAATTCAATATGTTACTGTGTATCCTAACTTGGAAAATGCAGGTTTTTAGGGCATATTAAAATTATTATTCAATTCCTACTTAGTGTAGGGCTAAGCAAGATTTAAAATGAAAGGACTGACCTTAAGAATTTTCAGATCTAGTTTTATCATGATCCATAAAGGTTTAGCAGTTTTAACCATCATAAAATACATAAATAAGAAAAATGTTGACCTATTTTGGACCAATTTGTGAATATTGTTAAAAATGTAGTTTTATGAAGGGTTCAAAATGTGATTACCTTGGATAATCTGTGAAAGAAGCACTGGTTAAGCAATGCTGTTTTAATAAGGAAAAAACTCATTTTATTGATAGAATAATGAATACTGAGAAAAAAAAGTTGACATCCCTTCAAACATTAATATCTTAGTTACCTTGTTACATTGTCACTTTGAAAGTATTTTTAGCTTTTCAAGGCTCTGTTCTCTGTACCCCTTGGAAGACTGAGGAAGTGTAAGCTCTGTGATTTTACCTGCCTACATTGGCTGTTGAGTGTGGTATTAAAGCACCAAACAGAAATAGTGACACTGGCTATTCTGCCACATTTCCTTTACTTTTCCTTTGAGTTTAGGGGAAAAGGGTATGTTTGTCTAGAAATTCTTGGGCACTTTTGACTATCTATTGAAATGCAAAACTTTTATTAAGTTAGGTCCACCTTTTGACTTCCTTTCCTCATTTTACTTCCTTTCGTGAAATGACCTCTTTCAATCTGCCTTGGGTATGTCTTTTATATTTATGATTTTTTTCTCTGATTATACATTAATGCCTTTGTCCCATTTATTCATTTTAACATCAGCTTTTTGCATCTCTTTTGTCTTTTTTATCTAAAGTCAATGGAGCTTTGAAAACTCCCCCAGGTTACTCCTTTGATTTCTTACAGTATTGATTCTGTCTTTGGGGACTTTTAAAGCAAATTGTAGCTGTGTGATTGCATTTCAATTGTCTATAATCTTTTCTTATTTTTCCATCTTGACATGCGTCTCAGCAACTAATCTTTCAACTTTCCTTTTTTAGAATCTTTCCATTCTTCAGTATTATTGAGTAAACAACATCAAGCAATGGCTTTCAAAATATATTTTTTGTTTCCTGCACTAGATGGTAAAAAAGGTGTTTATTATTTTACATTTCAACATATATTCTTAGACCCAATGCTTATTTTCTTCTTGTCGGTTCTCATCTTTAAATGAGGCAAGAGCTATTAGGATCTAATTTTTGCCCTCAAAAAGCATAGAATTTCCTAACTCCCCTGTTTTTACCTGTGTGGATTTGCCTGCTAAATCTCAAGCAGAAGGCTAGACTGAAATTACATGTTTATTTAACTTAATTTGCCTTAGTCCTATTTCTTGTGCCTAGCATTTATTTGTCTAATGTGTATCCTTTGGATCTGTATTGTCCATTAAAGTAGCCACTAGCCACATGCAGCTATAAATTAATTTAAACTAACTACACTTAAAAATTTGCTTCCTTATTTGTACCAGCCACATTTCAAGTGCTTAGTAGCCATTGAGGGCAGACATGAAGCATGCCATCATTGCAAAATGTCCTGCTGGACAGTGTTGTTCCAGAGTAAGATTCATCTACTCAGTACTCTATGGCTATATGACTATGAAACATCACATTTATTTTAGTAAAATTAAAACATTCTATATTTTTTTCTTGCAAGATACAGAAAATGAAAAAAATACAATCCCCAGTGCATGACAGTGCCGTGATTCTTCCTATTTATACCACTTTTTATTATATTTTTAGTATTGAAAGACACAAGACATTCACATTTATCTACTTCCCATGGTGGCCATTACCGGGGAGTTTGATTCCCAGAAAGGAAGTACTCAGGAAGAAAGACTATTTCCCAGAAAGGAAAACTAATTGAGGAACTGGGTGGGAGAGTATGAAAGGAGTGAAAAGGCCCCAGGTGCTGCAGAAACTGTTAATTCCCATAAGAGGTATGGCTGTGCACCTTCTGGCTGACAAAGGCCCCTTGTCTCTCAAGGAAGGACACACAGCGGGAGTCATGAAGGTCTCCTCTGTGTCTACATGGCCATGCTGTTCTATCTTAAAGCTTCATCTATGTTTTGCTCAGTACAAGACCACCTACCAAAGTTTCTATCTCAAGAGAGATTGTAACTCAACTTGTCTTTTCTATTTTAAAGGTTGTTCCAGTGGAAAGGTAAGGAAAGGTCCAACATGTGTTGGAATGAAAGAATTATCTTCACCTGAATGTGCCTGTGTAGGCTTGGCTCTCCATGGTCAGCCTTCTCCCTGGGAACGCTGGTGTCTGTGCTTTGTGTTTAGCTCCTTTCTGGGCCTCCTTCCTTGTGTCCAGCTCTCTTTGCTTCCAGCAGGATATAAATCTTGTCATGCGTAATACCCAACTGAAAGCTCAGAAAATATACAGCCTTGAGCCTACTTGTTGGTGAAGATGAAAAGTATAATTTTAGAATAATTCCTTTTTCATGAATGCTATTATTTGCTCTAAAATATATTTATTTCTACTCCATTTTACCAAAAGAATGATCCCAAATCCTAGCCCCATATGTAGGGAGAAGTCCAGCCTTGACTGGATGAAAAGTTCCATTAAGGTAGGAACAATATCTATCTGGCTCACTGTCATTTCCCCATGACCTATGTGAACTTCTTTAAGCCTGTGGAAAATATTTATCTTGCTGGCACAGTGGCTTGTGCCTGTAATTCTAGCACTTTGGGAGGCAGAGGCAAGAGAATTGCCTGAGTCCAGGAGTTTGAGACCAGCCTGGGCAACTTGGCAAGACCTCGTGTCTACAATAAATTTATCGGACATGGTGGTTCATGCCTATAGTCCCAGCTACTTGGAAGACTGAGGTGAAGGGATCACCTGAGCCCAGCAGGTCCAGGTTGCAGTGACTGTGAGCAAGTGGCTGCACTCCAGCCTGGGCGACAGAGTGATACTCCAACTCAAAAAAAACAAAAACAAAAACATATCTTGATGCTTTACTAAGTGACCACATAGAATTTTTAGGGGTTTCAAGGTCAATAGAATTGATTTTGCTAATCTTTAAATCAATTTAGTACAATCTACTTATTTTACATATATGGAAACTAAGTTACCTGTCTGGTAAAAAGTCTTTTAGTATAAGAAAAGCACAATCCTCAGAGTTGAATAAATCTGGATTCTATCACTTACTAGGAAGATGGGCAGTGGATTAAATGACTGCCTGCCTCAGTTTTCTCATCTGTAAAATGAGACTAATAATACTTGTCTTATAGGATTCTTAGTCATTATTCACCAAAGAACAATTTTAACTGTAGCATCATTTCTCAAGGATATTTGGAAAGAATCAAAGTGAGTCTTTCTTTTCCCAGTGAAGTGCTCAGAGCTCACTGTCTCTAACAGGACACAGTCTACAATATGTGTGACAGGAACCCCAAACCAGAGGGGTTGATGACCACTGGGGACTTGAGGATTGGTGAAGAGCTCAAAGTTGGAGAAAGGTGGCTAATTGGTCTTCCCTGTGATTATCCTCCTGTTTTGCATAGAATCTCAGAATATATTTAAAATACTCTGGAAATTTCTCCTGGGAAATTCCTGATGTTCAGAACAAGTGCCTGATTTTCCTGTAGTGGTGAGCATGAAGACTGCCTCTCTTCCTCTTTTATTTTAGTAGGGAAAAATCTGACCACCTCTCATCTGGTGGAAGGAGCAGGCAGAGCAAAGAATTTTATTGATGTTAAGAAAGAATATAGTTCTGCACGGTAGCTCATGCCTGTAATCCTAGCACTTTGGGAGGCTGAGGTAAGAGGACTGCCTGAGCCCATGTGTTTGAGACAGGGGCAACGTGGCAAGACCTAATCTCTACAATAAAGTTAAAAAAATCAGCTGGGCATAGTGGTGCATGCCTGTAGTTCCAGTTACTTGGAAGACTGGGGCAGAAGGATTGCCTGAGCCCAGCAGGTCGAGACTGTGGTGGTCATGAGCTTGTCACTGCACTCTAGCCTGGGCAACAGAGTGAGATTCTGACAAGAAAGAAAGGAAGGAAGGAGGGAGGGAAGGAGGGAGGGAGGGAGGAAGGGAGGGAGGGAAGGAAGGAAGGAAGGAAGGAAGGAAGGAAAGAAGAAGGAAAACAAACAGATGTGGACATGAGGCTTCTACCAGGCAAATCTCTCTTTTTACTCCAACCTCAGGTCATGGAGACAAATTCTACTGATTTTATTATGACTTTTCTCTTCATTTCAACTCCTACATTAGGGGTAGTGTTAGAAAAATTTTTTCTATGAAGAGCCAGATAGTAAATCTATTAGACTTTGTGGGTGATAGGCTCTCTTGTACAACTACTCAGTTCTGCCTTTGTGGCATGTAAGTAGCCATATTCAATACATAGGTAAATGCACATGGTTGGGCTTAGTACAACTTTATTTATGAAGATTGAAATGTGAACTTCATATAATTTTCACATGTCACAAAACATTATTCTTCTACTGATCTTTTACATCTTTTTAAAAATGTAAAAGCCTTTCTCAACCTGTAGCCTGTACAAAAAAGTCAGTGGCTTGGCCCCTGGACTATAGTTTACTGACTAACCTGCACCCCCACCCCCAACTGTTCCCACTGCAGACCAGGGTAGGACTTTTGAGATAATTTCACTGAGTCTGCAGAGCTTCGGGCAAATTGTACAAAATAGACCAAATTGTGTCCCCAGCCCTCCCACCTTCCTCCCTGAGATCACATCCTCCCCCTCCTCTGGATGTCTACCTTATTCAGGTTTTCAGAGAACTCACACAGGCTCTTAGTCTGCCAGGGAAACTCTACAGCAACCCATGCAAAAATCTGCGTCCTGGTCCCAAGTGGCCCTTCTCTGCCTCTGCTGACAGGTGGATGGGGTGGTGGTATTTTGAACAATTCACACTGTGAGATTTAAGACATCTTCATTTGCATAAATATCTTCTCCACCTTTAAAATACAAATAGTTTATGAGTTGGCACACTGAGTTGAAAATAATGGAAGTACTCCCAAATCTTTCTTGCCTACTCCTGGTCCTTCTGTGGTCTCTGACATTTCCTCATTGAAAGGGTGAAATGCCAAAATTGAGTGATTTAATGAAATAATCTTAGCTAAAGTATAGCTGTTTTAACATTGTTTAGCTTTGTCATGTTTTCCTAGCAGTTCACTTTAATATACCCTCTAATAACCAAGGACAGAACCAAGTTCTCAGAGGTAGCTATTGATAATTGTTTCACAATCCCCTCCCCAGTTTGTTTTGTATTAATTGACTTTTCTTTTCCAAGTATTTTCTTTCAGCCATAAAAAAACCAAGCTAACCTAACAGTCCTTCATGACCTTCATGACACAGACCCCATCACCATGGCAACAGTCATGTTATTGACCCACCCATCTGCCTATTGTCCATCACCTGACATCAGTACCTGTGCTTGCCTGTTCCCTTTGTGATGATGTGAAACAGACCACTACCCAATCACCTTAATGACCTGTCCCCATCAAAGGGAAGGTTTAAAAATCATTCAACCTCAAATAGCAGCCTCCCTGCTTTTGTTAAGCCCTGGCCTAGCCATGCCACTCTTTGAGCTCTGACTGGGTCATGTTTCATTAAGCTATGCTCCTACCTTGGGGAGGTGAATCTCCTCTCTCTCTCTCTCTCTCTCTCTCTCTCTCTCTCTCTCTCTCTCTCTAATCTACTTTCTTAAATAAACTATAATTTCTAATCTAATTTCTGTGTAATTCTTTGCATCTTTTGCACTGCCCTGATCACAGACCACTCCCCTGGTATGACCTAAAACTCATGAAGCAGGTCAAAAAAAGGGTCTCCATCATCTACACCAAACTTCAGAAAGGTTATCAGCCCATTGCCAGCATCTGTGGTCTCATGGCCTCTCTCCCTTATCATGTGGCTGCACTGACAGGACTTGCTGCCCAAGTGAGCGCTTGTCTAGTTTGAGTCTCTAGCACTGAGGGGCTCCAGAGATAGAAACAGAAGCTCTCTGAGGGACATTTTCTTTCTGTACCCAAATCCAACCCATACTAGAGAACTGTACACACTCTCTGTTGGCTGCTGCAACCAAAAACACAGCTGGCAAGTAGGCCTAGCAGGGGCAGGAAGCTGTGAAGTTCCCACAGAGCCCCAGTCAGGACCCAGCAATGATTAACAGCTCTGCTTTGGGTCTTTCACTTCTAACAGAGTTCAGGCTCTGTGGCCCTCGGGGGCATTGCCCCCTTATGACGCCTTTGCCCCACCTGCCCTCATGGCTGGACATGTCCTCAAAACCCACATCTTGGAAAAGCAGTAAAAATATCATGAGCTTGTGTCCTGGTTGTAGCTTTACTACTAAATGAAGTGCAGTAGTGTCACTTGGCCTCTCCAATCCCAGGTGGTCTATAAAATGAAGAATTGGATTAGATCAGTGATTCTCCATGTGGAGCAGGGAACAGGGGTGAGAGAACTACACAAAATGCACCAGAACCAATCAAGGACCATATTCTAAAGAAAAGGCCAGCCTCCTGCAACCCCAACCCAAATGTACCCAAGTGCATTGGGGTGGGGCATAGATAGGGTGTGAACTTGAAAAAATCTTTGCCAGGCATTGGCATGTGGAAACCCTGCCCTGGGTGAAAACCAGTAGGCTAAATTCTCCCCAAAGACCCATTGGGCTCTGACATCCTGTAACTCTGTAAAAAGAATAGGGTCAACCGTATTATCATTCTCTCCTTCTTCAGTAATCTTTGTGGAGTAATGGAACACTTAGTCTGAAACGATGTGACACTGCAAATGTGTTTTATATTGATCTTCTTTATAATTGGTTTGTAGGCAATTGGTTCCCTGCAGCCTCTTCCCTTGAGATGATGTGAGTCAGTGTTGCTCTGGGTTCAATCAGATGCAAGCACATCTTGTGATGGAAACATGCTGGTACTAGGCTGAGGTATCCTAGGTAAAAGTTGCATACCATCCAAGTTACATTTGAATGTGGACTAAGACAGTTCAGATGGGCCAGTTGTTGGTCAGGGTCAGCCTGGCCTCAGGCAGTGTTAGAGAGTGTGACTTGGTGCTTAAGTCCTTTTTTTATGGACCCATGCTTTCACTTAACAAACATTCTTGCTTGTTCCTGCTTTTCTAATGAGGTCAAGATGTTCTTCCATCATTAAATGGTCCAACAGCCTCTTACCTTCTGTTTGGTGACATGTGTCACACTTGTGGTTGCTTGTTGAATTGTCCAGTTTCTGTGTTGACCTGTGAGATTTCTGGGAGCAGGACCCTTTGTCCATCATGTTCTGAGCGGTGCCAAGCATGCTGCCTGGCATACCATGAGAGCTCAATACAACTTAATACCTTCGGATGCTACCTTGTTGAAAGAGTCTTTGCCTGTGAAAACTTCTCCCAAAGAACTATTTGTTTTCCAAACCACACCAGCCTAGAAACCTTCATAATTTCCTTTCTCCATAAGTCCTTGCTCAACCTCGGTCTGTGGAATTTCCTGGTGATTTTCCAAGCCTTTGCTCTGGGTCAGCCTCTCTCCTAGGGTAAGAGCGACTGTTGCCTTCTAAGTGGGTTCCTTCAGGTCCATCTTCTTTCATCCTTGATTTCCCCTCATCCTTCATCCTCTAGGTCACAGGGCTGCCACCGTCACAGGCTCAGCAATGACATTTAACCTCTTAATGTGTAAATTCATCATGGGCTCTGAGGTCACTTGTCCAGGGGTGTTATAGGAATTTGAAATCCTGAGGAGGTAAATGGCTGAAGGGAAGTTACCTTCAGGCTGAGGGAAGGAAAGTCAGAATTTGGAAATAAACAATGGATAGACAAGTTCAGCTTACTTGAAACGCAAATGAGACTCCCAAACCAAACACGTTGGAATACCCAAAAGACGAAAAGACAAGCAGAAAAGAACAGCTGAATTGGAGACTATTGCTAGTGGGTTCTGATTCTTTCTCCCCTTTGTCTAGCTTTCATCCTGCCCCCCATGCTAAACAAAGAATCTTGAGCAAACCGTTCCCAAGTTCCAGAATGGGACAGAGTGAGAATGAGGGCTGCAACTGACATGAGGTTTCCCAGTTCGGAGAGGTCCTGTCCATAAACACTTCACTCCTCATCCTCTGCTAAAACATAAGAGCTGCTGCCCCTTGGTGATCAGGGGTTTTCATGGCCAACAGGGCTAAGAAAAGGCATGTATAAGGGATGAAAGCAGCGACTTCAGATCTCGTTGAAAATGCTCTGCCCATTGGACGAAAGTCAACAAAACCAGGGAAAGAGCATTTTAAAACGAGATGACTTGTATTTATCCAAGCCCACAAGGCTCTTAGCAGGTTGCAAATTAATACTTCAGGCCAGACTCTGAATAAGCCACAGGGGACCAACCAAAACCTCCGTGCTTGGAAACTGGAAGGGCTAGTGGATCAGCTGTCACACTCTCCGCTGGGCTGGCAGCTAGAGTTTGCATCAGGCCGTTTCTTCTCATTATCGAAGTCATGGAATATTTTACATCTTTCAGTAACATTCACAATTTGGCAGGCTAATCTATGACTTCCCTGCCAATCTGCGAGATCATCTCTTTCTCGGTCACCTGATGCAGTTCTGGTTTGTTATTTCTCCTAGTCCAACAACAAAAGAACAGGGCAGAGCAGAAGTTGCCTTCAGATGTTGATACAGAAAAGGAAAGTTATAGATTTCAGAAACTGTAGCAAGAGTACAGCATGAGGATGGAGGGAGTGGTCTGAGCCTCCTATCCTGGGTGTGGGCAGTAATGGGGTGGATTATCTGAAAATAATTTTAAAACACCAAAAAAGAAGTAGCAGTCTGCTTTTTTTGGTCCATGCTTCGGTAATTCTAAACAATGCCTGTGACAAAACTTTGTTTGCACTAGGGTGGCCAGCGACCTTGTGCCCTGCCTGCTCCCTGCCCCCAGGTACATGTGCTTGAGAGTGGATTAAGCCAAGTCTCTCGTGTGCTGATGGGAAGAATGAGGTTCAAGTTTTGCCATAGGCACTTCAGCCTCTCATACAACCCAGGTCTCTTTTCTGCCTCCCAGAGGTCTTTTCACTCCATTATGCTGCCGGACTCTAGCATTAGAAAAAGACTGAGTGAACCTGGGCAAAAAGTGACCATGCTGAACAAATGAAGAAATCTCAAAGGCCTGAAAAGAAGCTCAGCAGCTGCCCTCAGCACCTGCCTTGCTTACAACCCAGATTTGATAATTTTCAGGTTTAACGCAATGTATTTCTATTCCAACCTTTATTTCTATAAAGATAGTTCTTTTCATATTGGAAAATACAACTCTTTTCAGATGGGTTAATTTCCATTTGAAATCGTGAGACTCTTCTGTCTTTCTATTTGATTGAATCATGGGTAGGAATTTTAGTTCCCAAACTCAGGTGGGCAAGGAGGATCATACACATTACGCAGTGAAAAATATTTAATTTTATCAGTTAAAAAAATTATTTTGGCTGGGCATGGTGGCTCAAGCCTGTAATCCCAAAGCTTTGGGAGGCTGAGGTTGATGATTTGCTTCAAGACAAGTCTGGGCAACATAGTGAGACCCCTGTCTCTATAAAAAATTAAAAAAACTAGCCAGGCACAGTGGCATGTGCTACTCGGAAGGCTGAGGTGGGAGGATTGCTTGAGCTCAGGTGTTTAGGGCTGCAGTGAGTTATGATCATGCCATTGCACTCCATCCAAGACAACAGAACAAAACCTCTTTCCAAAACAAACAAACAAATAAAGCCCAGTTTATCATAGACTCACGGCCCTCTTACACCAAGCAGGCAGGAAAATCAGCCTTTGATATTTAAGAACTTTCCCACTTTAAGGTTTTCAAACCATAGCCTTGTCTTGTAACAATGCCTATTCTGGTGAGAACTCCCATGCAGTCTGCCCCACAGGTCAGTGCCTTGTCTCCTGTCAGGGAGCCCCAGTCTCCCTGGATAACATTCCTTCCCTGGTGCTATTCAGAAGGCATTTTGCTGATTTTTTTGGCATTTTATATTTATTATTGCATGTGATTTTTTTTTTTTTCCTTTTGAAGTGAATGATTTCTCTCCTGGGCTTTTAGGATCAGAAATATTATTTCAGACTCAACTGGGAAAGGAATTAATCCAAGAAAATGCACCCACAAACCAAGAGAAAGACTTGTGTGGGATTCACTTCGGCAACACCCAATTCAGAAACAATTTTGTTTTTGATTCATTCATATGAGGGGAATGAATTATTCTCCTGGGTGCTTCCACTCACATTACCTACTTTCCAATGAAAAGCTAAAATCATCTGTTTATGCTAGCTGAATCTCTTCCTTCACTGCCTACCTCCAAAGGTCAAGCATATGTCACATGTTTGTGTCCGCCATGGTTGAACTCTGGCTTGGTTATACACATTTTAGGTGAACAGAAATTACAGGAAACTATTAATCAATGGGTGAGATTTACATTGGTTCAGCTCAGGGAGATGAATGTCTTCAAGTGGGGGCTTGCATACTATAGTCGAGTTCAAAGATTTCTTGATTGACAGTTATTTAGCAAGAGTTATCTAAGGAATTTTGAAAGCAGCAGAGGGAATGGGCAGTTTGAGAAATGACAAGGGAGTCAAGTTTCTTGACATGTAGATGAAGCTTCATAGGTTGCAAGACTTCAGAGAGAACAGGTAAGTGTCTTAAAAAGAGCCTGGAGTCCCCGTCCCCAAAAGACAGCTTTACAGTGTCATAAAATACTTCAGTTTCCCTTCTATATCTGTTACATGTTATGTCAAAGTCAGGTTGGAAGGCAAGCATTGCATAGGAATTTGGCAAGGTGAAGAGAAAGGTCAGAGTTTAATCCTCAGTCACAGGAATCCCTTCCACTCTTGAGCTGCTTTACAATCTACACAAGGCTTTCACATAAGTGATTTTCTCTACGTCTCATGATATTCTGGGGTGGCCACACTTTTTAGATAAGTACACAGGCCTGAAGCAGGCAGTAACCTGCTCTGAGTCATTCACTGAACTGATAGCAAGGTGACACTCAAATAACCAACCTCTTTCTGGTGTATTCTAGGGGTTAGAGTCTAACATGGTGAAAAAAAGGAGGGGAGTGGGAGGGACTTAGAACCAGCAAAACCTTAACTCAGATTCTAGCTCTAACACATATTATTGGCTCTGTGACCTGGAGGGAATTCCTTGATGTTGCTTTTTTGGAAATTGTTGTTCCCATTTTTCAAAAATGTTCCTGTGAGGATTATATGAGCTAACATAGATACCACCCCACCCCCCGCCAGCACAGTGATTGGCACTTAGGAGGGACTCAATCTCTGAGAACAGGAAGATTCCCACTGGTGCCAAAATATATAGATATACAGACAATTAAAAGCAATCAGATACATATTAGATAAGAAGTGAATGGGCAGTTTGCCATCTGTGCTCCATTTTTTACTTCTTGTAATTAGTTTAGGTAGGTCTCACCTTTAGATCAATTTAAAATCCTTGCGTAAAATGAAACCACAGCCCAGAGCAATTGCTGCAAGTTGCCATAGCACCTCTCCCACAAAGTTAGTGCTCTTCACACCTCCTGCTGTTTTTCACACACTGGTGCTGTTCTGCTGTGTGGTTCAAACTCCAAGTGACCATCCCGAGCCATGGTCATGTTTGCATGAGCTTCCTTCCAAAAGTTGGAATGAAATCATTGAATTAGTCATGTTTTTATCCAGTCCCCATTTTGGATTCTAGCATGTGTTTTTTTCCTTAACTCTCCAGTCCTAAATTGAATATTACTCTGACCTCAAGTAGGTGAGTAATAAATTCTTGGGGAGATAAGAAAAGATTAACTCAGGAGTGTTCTAAACCTCAGTGGGGATAAGATGGATGGAAACTTTCAGGTTAGGACTGGTGCGAGGGCATTCCTAGTTATGGAGTGTGGAGTTTCCTTCCCTCACTCTATGTTTCCTTCCAGGTAGGGAAGCTTGGGGAGTATAGTATTCCCAGTTGCTTCCTGCTCTTTCACTTCCTCTGTCGTAGGGGAGGCTGGGTGAGGAATTGGTAGGAAATCTGGGACGAATGAACTGTTTTGGCCTACTTCCTCTCTTTCTATAGTCCACAGTTCACTTCTCAGGATGGCACTTGCCTTGGCAGGGCATCAGGTAAGGCTCAGGGCACCGAGGGCTACCCTGGTCCAGCACCATCCCTAGCAGGTGTGTCATCTGCCTAAGTAATGCTTCAGTGTTAGGAAGACTAAATGTCCACATGTAAGTCATAGCTTTCTAGCTTTATTTTATATTCAACAGTTATTTCCATTTGTTTAACTGTGTAATGTGCTCAAAGCTAACACAGAGAAAAAGAAGTGTTATTCATTGCCTTCTTGCAAAGACTTAACCATCATTGGGTGTTCGTGGCCCAGCCTTAGCCCTGGACCCTCAAGGGTTTGTGGGAGGGTTGGGACTCAGTTGTTACGTAGAATGTAATAATACAGGAATGAGGTAGAAGGAGAGAAAAGGTGTCTCCCCTATCGAGTATATCTGTAAGCATGTCTTAAATTGGACTCATTTATAATGAAAATAACTGAATCAAACTGAAGTATAATAGATCGGGACCCTCACGTCTCTGTTAAAGAGGTCAGACTTGTGGGGTCAAAGTCTGTTATGTTTAGCTGACTCTACAGAAGCAAAAACCCTGTCAGAAGTTATGCCTTTGGGAGGCTATCTTAAAAATTCACTTTATTAGTCACAGGGGAACCTCATAAACGAGTGTAAATGGATTCACACAAACCCAGTCCTACCAGAGGGAATGCAGCTCCGAGTAGAAAAGTAGAACCGATCACTGTGTGAAGGTACTAAATGTAACAGCAGCCATGAGAATTTGCAGGCCTAGGTGTTAAAAAGGAGAATATTTATTTTAAAAATTATTAAACACCTGCCGTAGGTGCTCTGGTAGAAATCAATAAACACAAAATAGGATCCCCAGTGATATTTAGCTACTAAGATATAGCACAAAAAGCATAAAAAATTAACTAACTAGAGAAACAGATATAAAAATACCAAAATAGTGGAGCAGGCAGTAAATGCTAGGAAAGTACCGTGAGGGCTGAGAGTCAAGGGAAGTCGAAATAAGAGGTGAGCAGGATTTTAATACAGGAGACCAGGCTGGGAGGCAGCAATGAAGTAGTGTCCAGGTGCTCAGCAATGGACACCACGTGGGCAGAGATGCCAGATGGAAATCTGCAGGAATTATTTGCACTGGATAGACTTGCCTCCATGGAGACAATTTTGTGAAGACTGAGAGTTCAGGAGAGGAAAAATGGGCTGAGACCAGACTGTGGGATGGCTCAATTCTCACTTACAGGATTTAGATTTGATTCTGTAGACAATGCCAAGTCTTTGAGAATTGTTAAAGAGGGGAATGGTATGGTTTAAAAATAGAGATTTTTAGATTTTATGAAAATCAATCTGGTACTATGCAGACTAGATTGATAGGGAGAACCTGGGGAGATAGGAAACTGTTAAGCGGATGGTGGATTCGTTGAAACAAGAGCAGCTTAACCAGCATGGTTACAGAAATCTTGGAAAAGGTACCAATGAAATGAAGGTGTAACTAGGAATTACTGATGGCTTAGATGTGATATAATGATGTGAAAGGTGGAAAAAGTCAAATTGAACAAAGCTTTCAGATGAGATGTCTGAGAAAATAACAGTAGATATTTATCAATCTGGAAAGCTTTCTGGGGACAGATTTTCAGTTCAAGCAGATGAGACTTTCATGAGTCACTGCTTTCTCTGTACCCTGTTCCTGCCTTGCTTAGCCAAAGGCACAAAAGGTTTGCCTTTTGTAGACTCATCCCTGCCTGGTTTCTGTACTATGGAGAAGCCAGACTTAAAGTTCCTCAGAAGCTCCTTCTTTCTAGTGAGAGGCTAGACTTTGTCTGCTGGTCCCATGGTTCTACCTGCAGCCCCCATACCTCAGGTCGCTTTGATGGTCCCATTCCTCTGACTTATCTTAGTCCCAGGATTGGAATGTAATGTTCCTATTCCAGGTCTGCACTGGGTCTAGAAGTCATTTCTGAGAACAAGTTTGCCTCAGTGAAGCTTTGTCAAGTTTTTGCTGACTTTTATCATCTTGCTTCTGTCTCATTCTGCCTCAAGTGGATGTTTCACCTTAATTTATCATTTTGGTATCTTTCCAATACTAAGAGCTGCTGCCACTTGATCATCTGTCCCCAGCTAGATCAAATTCCTTACCTATGGATACCAGTTTGTGGCAGATTTGGATTTGTGTCAACCTTTAGGATTGGTGATCTGGGATCTTGGTCCTTCTCCAGAGATGGTTAGTTCTGCTTTCTTGACTAGAGAGTTAGCTCTGCTGTCACCAGTCTTTGTTTGGTATCAGAACCAGCTAATTCTTTCTTGCTTGTTAGGAATTCCTGTGAGATGTATGAGTCCGGCTCTTTCCTTTTGACAGTTAATGATAAAAGCATGATACACAATTCAATTATTAGGGAGATGATTTAACATTAGCTATTGAAGCTGACACAGGAGATCAGAGTTAGACATCCAGATTTTGGAGTCATCCTCACAAAGAAACACATAATTGTGGTCACTACTAAAGTAAGGTTCAGAGGCACAGGGACAAATGAGTCAGCAAGGAACTCTAAAAGGAAAACTTTGTATCACAAATGTTTCCATTTGTATTAATCTTTTTGAAAAAAAAAGACACTGGTGAAAGGAAGTTATGAATGGGGGGAACCCAAAGACCTGGAATTATCTTTTTAGAAGGGCAGGCCCCTTGTAGTACACTCGGAATTGTTCCTCTGGATCAAACAACCAACCAAAGTTTTTATCTGGAAGTTTTGAGAAAGTTGTGCCACGATTTGTAGAAGAAACACTCTGAATTGTGGCAAACAGGTGACTGGTTCTTCCACTTGATAGCACACCTGCCCATACCACACTGAGGGCTCAGCAGTTTTTGAAAAAAAGAACTTTATCACCTCTGTGCCCCACCCCCCCATTCACCCAATCTCATCCCCAGTGACTTTTTTGTTGTTGTTTCCCTGGATGAAAAAAGTCCTCAAAAGGAAACATTTTGCCAATGTGGGAGAGGTAAAATAAAAAACAGAAGCACTGAAAGGCACTGAAACCGATGAGTTCAAGAACTGTTTTGAGCAGTGGAAAAGGATCTCAATAGGTGTATTATACCAAACAGAGAGTATTTTGAAGGTGACTGAAATTTAAACATGTAAGAAAAAATATACAATTTTTAAATCAATAAATTCCATTTTGGGGGGTTCCCCCTCCCACATTTGGGACAGGGTAGAGCACTACTTCTACCTCAATAGTGCTTGAGAAGATGAGACTATTAAAGCAGAGGAGACTAAAAGCCAGAATGCTGAGAAAGTCTAACAGAGAAGGAGAAGGAAGAAGGAGCCCTAGATGCAGTTGGAGGAGCATTCAAGAGGAAGAGAGGGCTGTGTGGGGGAGGACATGGGAGGTTGCAGCAGAACACTGGGGTGGTCAGAGGTGACAAATCCTACAGAAGTGCTGAGGGGCACTCACGCCCGCTTCCCTGCTCTGGAGGGTCTGCTCTTTTCCATTCTTGCAAATTCTTCTTGGGAAAGAGTTTGTGACAGCAAATGATATCTGAAAACAACCTGGGTCATGTGTGCTCATTCTCAGCTGGAAGGTCTGAGCAGGAGGCCGCCTCTGCCAGGCAGTGCTAATGAGGGATGAGGCTGGGTGCAGTCCCACAGCAGGGCCCTGTGCTGCCAGGCTTTCATGCTTGTGCACCACGTCCGTAGGACCCAATTTCAAGGGGCAGGAATAGAGCACGAGAGAAAATGTTTCTAATTCAATATCAAACAAAAATACATCATGGTTTTGAGCTAGTAGATATTCTGGGACCAGCCTTTTTTTTCAGCCCCTCAAATGTAACCAGCTGGAAGTCTTTTTAAAGTGCTGTACTATTCAACCTTTGAGAGGAAGGATTTGCCATTTAATAGGAAAGATACCTTTCAATGGAGAACATGTAGTCCTTAGCTCAGTGATTCTGGTTCCTTCTTGATAAAATGGGATTAATAGATGAAGCCATATAAAAAAAAGAATGTGTTGCAAGTATGAAAGTCTGGAGGTATATAGATATGCAGATTTGAGGAATATGAGCTAGTATTCTGTGTTCCCAAGGTACTGGGCACCATCTGATAACAATTGAAAACTGAACACCTGAATTTCTGTTTCACAGCCAGTATGTATTTCTATTGAAAAATTATAGGAAATAAAGCATCATATAGTTTAGAGTTATTTTTTTGTCTATGAGGAAAGGAAGACTCAAGTGTGGTAAGGGCATGAATAGGTAGTAAGATCTACCACTGTCCTTGGCACCATAAGATGTTTGCTTCACCTTATTTTCTTCCTATAAAGCAAGATATGGCATCCTAGAGAACTGGTGGCTAAATTTCAATACTCTCTAAAGTATTTGAGAGTCCAAGGCATCTGATGGGTAAGAATAAGGAAGGGAACCAGAATGAAGGTCAAAGACTTGGGTTCAAGCCCTGCTTCTATTCTTTACTATTTGTGTGATTCTGTACAAAGTGCTCAAATTCTCTAAATCTCAGTTTACTAGTCTGAAAAATTAAAATATTCACATATGCCTTAGAATTGCCACAAAGGTAGAATTCACAAAAGCTTGGTAAACAATACAAGCACCAGGAAAAGGATATTTTCAAAGTACAGTTGGCTAGAGGGAGATCTTAGAATTCAGAACCAAACTTCCAGGAGTGAAAATGGCCAAAATTTCTTGGGGGAAGAAGTAATCAAATAGGTATCATTTCTAAAACAGCAGGGCTCTCCATTATTGACTCTATTGGCAGGTTAATTAAGAACTCAGTTAGGAATGGTGTTGAGGAAGCTGTCACATCCTCACTTCTTGCAGACAGTACTCAAGATGCAGAAGCTGCTGGTGCTTGCTCAATAATAAGACAGGTTGCCTGATCTGTGGAAAAAAATGTTTCCTACATAGAAAACTTCATGGGAATCCTCAGGAGAAACTCATCTTTCCTCGGTGTTCCATAGGACGTTCATGCTGCAACCCAAGACAAAGGAAAGCTGTATATGATAACTTACTTCACAACATTTCTGGTCTTTATAAACTGGGTGAATGGGTAAGGCATTTAACTTCTTTATATCTGTTCTTTTTAATCTGTGAAAAAGTAATAACCCAATCAAGTAAGATGTGATGAAGACTAAATTAAATGACTACATGAAGACGAAGGCTACTAGTGCTAAGACTAGAACATAGAATTTCAACCTGTTTGTTCTCTGTCCTCCCTCCCACCATCCCATGCTTGGAAATTAAAAACAAAGAAAATAATTTAGAGCAAGTTTGATTGTGTATACTCTTCTAAGAGTTACAAAGGATTTCCAGGTGATATTTCTCTTTTAATCTTTCCTTCCAATGCATTCACCTGCAAAGTGACTAGCAAAATTGTGTGATCAAATTCAAAATGAAAAGTTTTCCACAAAGTGTGTATCTTATTTCATTGTGCGAATCAGTGTTGTCTATTTTTAAGTAGACTATTTAAAATTTCTTATGGAATGTTAAAAATTAGCTTAATTAGGACATTTCATTTTTAGTATTAAAATTTTAATTAGCCCAGGACAATAGCAACAACAAACTGGTAGATTACTTTTGAGTACCTCAAACTATTTGGTTATTTTCCTCTTCTCTTCAAAAATAAGCCTTTGAATAGGCTTGAAGACATAAATTTCAGGCACGCTTGAGGCAGCTTTAAAAAAAAAGTGGGAATAATCTAGACACCAGGATTAAGCTCTGACTTGACATCCTGCAGACCGTGCTACTCAAGCAAGTCACTTTCTTTTCTGTATTTCTACTTTCTCAACTATAAAATTAAAATGGCGATGAAGGGAGATGTTTCTACCATCTTTCCTGAGTATTTATTAGGTGAAAATAAAATAACATAAAGTAGAGGGCTTTGTTAATGGCACTATGAAAGTGGGAAATCAGTCAATTTCATAATTCCCTGGTCCATACGAGCCTGAGGGAGGATGCTCAAGGAGTCCACATGACAATACATGTATTCACCCATAGAATCACTGGGCTGAGACATCACTGCCCCCTTCACAGGCAGGTCCTCAATGGCCCAGAAGACCTTCTTGGCGCATATAAAGCTCCTTGTCCTTCTGCATGCTGTCTTTAGTCTACCAGCACAGCCTCTGAAACACCTGGTGTTGATCTTGCCCCTCTCCAGCCTTCCGTTTTTGTTCTGGGGGCTCTATTGAGCAGCTGATACTGAGCTGGTACTCATGACGCCTCTGATGCTGCTTTTGGAAGCGGGTGGGAAGCACCTCCCTCAAGAGTTATGAGTCTTTCTAGGCTCTCTTAAAGAAAGACTTGTCTCACCTTCCTAAAAAATAAGTTATAGAAATATACCTTCTAGATTGGGATGGAGGACATCAGAAGGACATACAGGGTGTGATACTCTAAAAAGTTCGCGGATTGTGTTTAGATTTCTATGACTGCTAAAACAAATTCCAACAAACAGTGTGATTTAAAACAATGGAAATGTATTCTTTCAGTGCTTGAGGCCAGAAGTCTTAAGTTAAGGTGTTGGCGGAGCTTTGCCTCCCCTGGAGACACCACAGACATCCCTTCATTTCCTCTTGTAGTGACTATTGACACACCTCATGGCTGCATTACTCCATTCTCTACCTCTGTCTTCAGAATTTCTCCTCCTCCTTCTCCTTCGTCTCTCCTCTGGGTCTTATAAAATACTTGTCACTGGGTTTAGATAATTCATCTCCAGATCCTTACCATAATTCTATCTGAAAAAACCCTTTTTCCAAATTAGATCATATTCATGTTAGGACACTGGCATGTTTTTTCAGGAACCACCATTCAACCCACTATAGCCTGCTACATGGATTATAGATTGCAGAGGGGCAAGAGTTCCCCTTACAAGGCCATTAAAATAGACCAGCCCAGAAATGGAGGTGGCTTAGCCTAGGCTGATGTAGACAAAAGTGTGAAAAAGCGTTTGTGTTCTGTATGCATCTTAAAGGTTGGACTAATAGGATTTACTGTTGAACTAGATATGGGTTACAAGAAAATAAGAGTAGTCAGAGGTGGCCCCTGAGTTTTTGGCCTGAGCAACTGGAGAACAGGGTTTTCTTCTATTGAGTTGAACAACATTTGGGAAGAAACAGGGGTCCCATTTTATATGTGTTAACTTTAAAAGGTCTATTAGTTATCTAAATGGAAATATGATGTAGTTAGTGGGGGAAACAAATCCATACATAAGAATGAATAAGATTTGGTTTTCTAGGAGTTCACAGTTGTAGTTTGAGAGAGCTGCATGCAGACGGACAGTGATAATCTATCTTGGTAAGAGCTGGGGAAAAGAAAGGAACTCAGTCCCGTGGGACTTACAGAAGGGAGTTGGGCCTGGTCTTAAAAGAGATTTTTTTGGGCTGGGTATGATGGCTCATGCCTGTAATTGCAGCACTTGTAATCCCAAGGTGGGAAGATTGCTTGAGCCCAGAAATTGGAAACTAGCCTAGGCAATATAGTGAGACCTTGTCTTTACAAAAAAAAAAAAAAACTCAATAAATTTACAGGCATGGTGGCATACACCTATAGTCCCAATGACTCAGGAAGCTGTGAGCCCAAGCAGTCATGGTTGTGGTGAGCTGTGATCGTGCCACTGTGCTCCAGCCTGTGTGCCAGAGTGAGACCACTACTCAGAAAAAAAAGAAAAAAGAGGTTTCTGGTGGCCACCCAGGAGGAAACCCTTAGTAGTCACTGAGAAGCTTCATGTCAAAGAAGGAAAACCAGAGTAAGAGGAGGAGGAGGAGCAGAGAGAGGAGACTTTGATGAAATAGATGGCACCCCTAAAATCTGTCACAGGCCAGGAGCCCCAGGCAGTTCTGCTGTGCAGACTTGTCAGTGTCCAGGGAACCTGCTCAACCAGCACCCAGGGCGGGATATTTGCCATTAGGAGTAGGAGAGAATGTTACTGAGGAAACTGGTGATTCATCCTGGTTTCACCTGGAGCAATGGAGAAGGGGAAGGAACAGAATGGTACATAAGGCAAGAAAGTGACAAGTACCTGGAAGAAACTCCCTCACTCCCAAGAACCAGAGGGACACGTCTGGGACTGATCCTCTTACAAATCTGCTGCTGGGCAGAGGTGGGGCTTCCACCCAGTTCCTAACACATGTGCCCCTTTTCCTTCAGAGATAGTACAGCAAATGCCCAGAAGCAGAAAGTGCCATGATGTATACAGGATACTGTCTTAGCCAAGCTCAAATTATTTTGCTTTATGAAAGGAATTTAGCTTTTAATTGACTTTTCTTAGTTTTGTGGGTGTTGCAATGAGTGCACACATAATTATATGTGCCCTTCTGGATGGTTGCTTGTAATCTCTGGATTATATGCACTTGTGCTTCTATGGACATATCTCAATGCATGTGCCTGTGGGATTAAGTCAATGAAGAGGGAGGATAGGAGAAGAAACAGAAATATTTGTGCCTGTCATATACACTCAATATTCTTTGTGAAAGCTGAGGGACGGCAGGCTGGGCTTGAGTTCTGGGAATTCTGCTTCTATAGCAACCCAGGAGATGGAATCATTGTTTGCAGCCAGTGTTAAACCGACTGCCCCTCCGGCATTAAATCCTGTCAGGATGCAACCAGGATATGCTGCCCCAGAGTTTTCCATTTAGTCAGAATATTAGACTTTTTGAAGGTCATGCATTGGTGCCATATTTTTTATAGCAGGAAAAAAATATAGGCAGAGAAAGAGCAGACATTACCTGGGTGCTCCTACAGCTGTGTGGGTGTGCTGTCTTCATCTATCACCACTGTCCCACCATCAGTGATTTCACCTTCTGCACTTTAGTCAGTGTGCCTGAAGGTATACTGCTCAACCCTCAAACTATGGAGCACAAACCATCTCAGGAACAAAGACTGAGGACATCACTGTTCACTGAGATTTACATCACAAAACCAGAACTTTCAGGTACAAACATCAGTCCACTTGATAAAGTGGCTAATTTGATTTTTAATCCAAAGGGTTAAACAGGTGCATTTAGTTAAAAAAAAAAAAAAAGAAAAGTTAGGTGAGTTTCAGCTACAACTAGATCTTAATATTGACAGGAACCTCTCAGAATCCCACTGTGGTGGGTAATTGTGTGTCAACTTGACTGAGTTAAAAATTACTCAGACAGCTGATAAAGTATTAATTTTGGCTGTGTCTGTGAGGGTGTTTCTGGAAGAGGGTAGCATTTGAATCAGTGGACTGAGTAAAGAAAATCCCACCTCCCAGTGTAGGCAAGCTCATTCAATCCATTAAGAGCCTGGATAGGGCAACCCCCTCGCGTCCCCTCCCACTGTGGGAACTTTTCTGTCCTCTCAATAAATCCTACTTTCAATAACAACAACAACAAAAGAGCCAGGATAGAATAAAAAGAAAGAGGAAAGGCAACTTTTCTGTCTCTTCTGGAGCTGGGATATCCACCTGCCACCCTTTGGACATCGGAGCTGCAGGTTATCAGGTCTTTGGACCCTGGAACTTACATCAGTAGCCATCCTGTTTCTCAAGCTTTTGGCTTCAGACTGACAGTGACACCATTGGCTTCTTTGGTTTTCAGGCCTTTGAACCTGGACTAGCTTACATCACCAGCTTCTTAATTTTCCAGTTTGTTGACAGCATATTGTGGGACTTCACAGCTGTCATAGTCACATGAGCCAATTCCCGTAACAAATCTTTTCCTACACATCTTTATTGATCTCTATATCCTGTTGGTTCTGTTTCTATGAAGAACCAATGCAGTCACATTGGGAACATTTATCTTATTTGATAAGATGTGAGAATGGCAAATTCAAAAAAGACATACTATTAAGTGTCTTTATTATTCTTCCATGTTTTCTGATAACTTTTACCCTTGTCTGCTTTTCTACCATCACTCTCTAGCACCAGTACATTATATCAAATGCAAAGTATTGACTAATTACATATTATTTTGCTTAAAGGAAAGGAAGACGAAAAGACTATGAGTCAACCAGGTCCTCTCTTCTGATTGGCAGGCAAACATAAATATACTTGCTTACTTTGGTGGAGTAGTCAAACCTGCACGTAGCCATATCGATCTTGCCAGGGTCGAATGAGTTGAAACACTGATTGATGAGTAGTGAAGTAGCAACATCATTCAGGAAAAAAAAAGAAGCAGGTTTGTAGGAATTTATTGACAGAAAAATACGTTGTCCCTTGTAATCAGAAGGAAAAACCCACAGGCGCTGTTGTATTTTTTTAAAAAAAATAATTGTGGCTTGTCAGAGTCTTAGGAATGGTGCAGGTCTAGAAGAACATCCTGGCAGGCACCCCATGGTAGAATGGCATGCTGGCAGATGAGTGTTGAGGATGGCATCAAGACTTTGCTAAAGCACAGTATTTTGATATTCTCAGGTTCTGCCAAGTGGGCACAGGCTGAGAAATGGGGACTTCATGACCAACGTGGGCTCAGAAATGAGATCCCAGCACCCTCCATGGGGACTCATGTTTGTAAGCCTGGCAAGTCCATGGGTACTTC
This sequence comes from Carlito syrichta, assembly GCF_000164805.1. Taxonomy (NCBI): domain Eukaryota; kingdom Metazoa; phylum Chordata; class Mammalia; order Primates; family Tarsiidae; genus Carlito; species Carlito syrichta. The sequence goes on along the minus strand of NW_007250969.1, from coordinate 456,729 downwards.
CAGGGAGCAGGGACCAGGGATTCCTGAGGAAGCATGCAACCCAGAGAGGAATTGGGGGCAGAAATGGCCTTTCTCACTGGTTCCACCTCCTCCCTAATCTGATCTTCTGGAATCTTGTAATATTTGGGGAAGGAAAAACTAACACACAAGGCACTATTATTGAGCAGTCGATGACAGCATATGAATGGGATGAGTAAGATGGTTGAAGTTTCACAGTGAAGCAAAATATGAAAGAATGCTATCGTTAAGAGGGCTTACACCATAAAATTTGGATCTTATAGATCACATTACATATACTATCTGGCATAGTTGTTGGATGGAACATTAAAAGAAACTCTTTAGGCCATGTCTCTCCATCTGCCACCATCTTCCCTGTCCTGGTAATCTTCCCAGTCCTACTGTCGAATACCTACCCCATCTTAGGTGGGACAAATTCCTTCCAGATCCTTGTCTCTTTTCCTTCCTCTAAGCTCAGATCAAAAAAGGGTAGCCTTAGTGAAAATCATGGATGTTGAACTGAACTTTGCCAGCGGGGCAAGATTTCCTCCTCTAAATGAAGAAAGTAGCACCACATAGTCATTGTACTTCTATGGTTGGTTGGTATTTACTTGAGGAAGTGAGACTCACACATTTTGAGGAAGGATACTGCAGTCAGTGGTCTCCCAATCTCTGTATATAGCTCATTCTGAGCATTGCTTAGAATATAAACATTGTTACATAGAACTTAACTTTCCCCACTTTGCTTTCCAAATCAATGGTAATATTCTAGTCTCCAATGCTCAATTTGCAAAGATTCAGTGAACCTGTGCATTGAGATGAATAACATCACAATCAGATCCTGAGCTCTCCTGGTGCTGTTAAACCTCAATATATATGTTTTTAATATTAGTTGATGTAGATTTAATATAAGCCAAGTATCCTAGTTAATTAAACGTGTTGCTAGGAATATTTCCAAAGCTTAATTTGAAGTCATATTCAATGGCCTTGGGTACAATTTTAATATCACTGGAGTATTATTGGCTCATCTTGGGTGAGTAATAAACACTAAGAAATAGACAATGACTAGTGTGTTTTCCTCTTTTTCCTAATACTAGCTACTTACAAAACAAAAACCCTGACTCTTTAGGAGTTATCTTTCTGGTAGTCCATGTTCTTTCCCTCTCTCTGTCTCCCTCTCCCTCTCCTCCCTCCCTCTCTCCCTCTCCCTCTCTTCCTTTCTCCTTCTCTCTCTCTTTCCTTCTCTCTCCCTCCTCACTCTCTCTCTCTGTCTTTCTCACTCTTCTTCACTCTCCTCCTCTCAAGAATCCTAACAAAAACATAAAAATATTTCCCAAAACAAGTCTAAAAAGCACATTTGCTGAGATTGGACCTTAGAGATTTTTTTTCCACAGAGGATAATGGACACTGTGAAAGAAAATTTTGATTGTCAAGATGGGGCTAAAGAGAGGGGAGGGTGCTCTAGGTAGAGACCATGGACGATGCTAAACATTCTAACTGCACAGGATAACCCCAACACAAAGAATTACTCCATCCAGAATGTCAGGAGTGCTGAGGTTGAGAACTCTGCTGAAGCAAATTTATTTGCTGAGCATGAGTTGTCACAGGTGTGCTAAAGACAGCATCTAATAGAGAAAATAAATGCTTCCTCCTTTCTGAAGTATGGACACACACATTCTTGCACACATGTATGTATATGAGGCTTGACACTTTCAGGAGTGGCTACTGCCCAGCTAAGCTTCTTCCTTAAGCTTTGTCCTGGTGTTCCCATGCATACAGATGACTCTTATCCCTGAACTAATGCACTTTACAGACAGATACTGCTAAGCACAATGTGAATCAGATTCACCTTACTAATCTTAATTAACCAAATAAATACAAATCTAAGTCGTCTGTCTCAGCTCTTTCTCCCTACATAGACAATATGCTCCTTCTCTTTCTTGCCTAAAACAATACATATCCAGGACCCAATATACAAATAGCCTCAAAATAATGGTTCGATGCCTACTTGTTTGTTGGTGGAAAAACATATACTCAGCAGGATTTGTTTTATTTGCTTAAATTTACAATTATTTGCTTTCTTAAAAAAAAAAAAGCCATAGTGGAAGGCATTAGAAACAAACAAGTCAATAAATTCCATTTGTATTAGACTTGGGTACATGATCTTATGGCATTAGAAGACCTGACAGAAGCAAACATTTATTCATACATCAAACATTTAGACAATAGCTGCTATGTGACTGACTACAGAGAACATAGAGATGAATGAGTACTTTTTCTTTGTGAACCATAAGGTCTAGAAATTTGAGAAAGCAAATAAACAGCCAGTTATACAGAAATGTGATAACCTGCACACAGAGAGAAAGTACAGTGAGAGTCCTAAGGAGGGAGGGACTACTCTTCGGATCTGGGAGAAAGCTGAGAACTTTGGATATAGATGGATGAGTAGAAATTTTCGTTTTTTTTTTTTTTTTTTGAGTTGGAGTCTCACTCTTTTGCCCAGACTGGAGTGCAGTGCAAAGGGGCTGTATTCTTGGCCAAAAGGGGAAAATCCAGCAAAGACAGAGGTATAAAAGCACATGGTGAAGTCAGGCAGTTGCTCCTAGTCTGTAAAATGAAATGTCAGATGAGTGAAGTCAGAGTAAAGCTGAAATTCTAAACCGCACACGGATGATGAAGGGCCTTCAAAGCCACAGCCAGGGCTTTGACTTTTAACTAAAATCAGTATTTGAGAAGAGAAGCTCTCTTTCCTCGGGTACAAAGCTCTGAGGATGATGCTAGGGGTTTTTCACCTGGACAAAGGTTCGGAGGCTGAGGAGTCTTATGGATGAGATGGGTAAAATTCAACCAAGAAACATCAGCTTTTAAAACAGACACAGAATCTGTAGGTCTGGATGTTACTGTTCTCTGTGCATCTGGGAGACAGGCAAGGAGGGCTAATGGAAACATCAGTGCAGAGCTCCTGGCAAAGAGCTTTCCTGTAGGAGATGGCGTGCCTGTCAGTGGGCACCTGTCCCTTTCTGTGGCAGGAGTGCAGAAGAATGCACATCTGTTGCCAGAGGTGGGAAGGATGAACAGAACCCCCCAGAACCCACTCTCTTCTTGCTGTCCTTCACTGCCCACTTTGTGTCTTCTTTTGATAGAGAGAATAAAAGAAAACAGGAGTTACTGGGCCTCACAGAGCTACAAGAAAATGTAGGAATGAATATCAGGACTATAGATGTAGGGAAAAGGTGGCAATGAACCTGGTCTGCCACGTTTAGATTGTTAGGCTTTCTTCCAGCAAATGTGGTTATGTGTTGTCCATTTTTCTCTCTTATTGCAGAGGCATTTGTATTCCCTTTCTATCGCCCCTCCTTCTTTTATAAGTAAGTTGCTCTTTTAAAAACATTATTAAAATAGTATATACTTATTGGGAAATTTAGGATATCTAGAGAAAATATAAACAATAAAAAATATATAAAAATATATAAACCAACCATATTCTCAACTTCCAGAGGTAATCACTGTTAGTATTTGGGGGAGTGATAGAAGCAGATGAAGTCTCCATATTCTATTTCAGATGACGTCCAAAACTAGTTTGATAATTTGATATTTTGCTTGATACTCTATCATTAAATATAAAGTCCAAGAATGAGAAGGAAAGCAGAGAATGCCATTACCATCACAGTTCATTGTCCACCTTGCCTAATAGGCCCAACAAGACACGTACCAACTCTCAGCAGGAGAGCAATTAGTATATCTTTAGATGTGGCACCAAACAAGTGGATCAGCATATAAGTGGGTCTTTTGTGAAAGGGTGTAAGTTGTCTTTTGATTTCAGGCTTTTGTGAAAAATTCAATCACTGTTAAAGATAATGACTGCCCATGTGGTCACTATTCTACAAGGTCGTCGTTCAAGGATGTCAGAAATCCCAGGCCCATTTTACACTGACATCCATTTTTCTCCATTTTCATTGCAGCCTGAATAGCAGGAATGTGATGGATTGATCTTAAATTGCTAAATGAGTCTCTTCTCTTTCAATAGCTGATAGATTTGGGAGACCATGTTCCTTCCCTTCACAGCTTCTGGTAACACATGGAGACAAGTCTTCATGCATGAAGGTCAAATAACTGTCCATGTTAGACACAAATTCACTAAATGAGATCCACTGGTGAGTCCTGGGATTCTGAGGAAGGGAGGATAGCTCTGAGGAACGGAGAATAACTGCTGGAAATGGCCAGCCCCAGGCATCAGCATGAGGGCAGGTACCTACACGGTGTGACACAGAGAGCCTTCGCTCCCATATAACGTCTTAACTTGATTTGCCTAAAATGTTTGCTTTTTTGGCAATGGTGGTCCCATGTTTAATGCCAAGGGAGAAGAAGAAAAAAGGAGAGATGGTGTGGGGAAGACAGGAAATAGTACTTTTGTATTGACACTCTGTTTCAGGTGTCACTCTTCACCCAGCTCTTTAAATCAGTAGACCAAGCCAGACACTGTGGATAACAACATGTAACTCTGAGTCATTGTTCTAGATTCCTCTGAGTTTTTCCATGATCGGCTTGTTCTGAGCTCCATGGTGTAGTGATGTCTGGCTACATTCCCCTGTTTTGCTATCTGACTCTGACTGCTTTTGGTGAATAGTTTTTGGAATCCTCTCTTGGTGAACTGAATTTCATCTTCTGGCTCTTTTTCATTTTCTGTTGGCTAGGCAGTGTTTGTTGGTACTAGATGGAGAACAACTCACTTCAGCACTAAAATCCTACAATCTGGGTTCTGGGGACATTTCTCTTCAAGCCCAGTGTTACACCACTCTCATCCCACGTGGCATCACTGGGAGAAATAGTTTCGCTATCACCTGTCAGAAGTTGTCCCACTCTTCACTTAGCAAGTGAAATCACAGACCCTGACTCCAGACTGACCACTGCTCTGGCTCCTAAAAACTTTTGGGGGAAATCTAAAATGCTGCACTTATCCTTCAATGTTTCCCTATTAGAGAGATGAGAGAGGCAAGGGTAAATCCAAACTCTATGATCACAGCCTCTAATCAGATTTGCTAACATAGCCAGCCCTGTTGGTGAAACTCAAGTGAGGAAGCCTCAGGATTGTACTTATTATCGGCCAGAGGAGATGAACCATTAGTTTCCTGGAGAAGGTTTTACATTTTCAAGACTACAGCAGCTCTTTTCTTAGATGGTTGAAGTCTAAGTTTCTAATTTTCAAAGTACTATACTCAATTCCCACCAGTGAGAAGATGGGCTGCCAGAAAGGCAGGCTGGGGGTGTCCAGCCAATAAGTATAACTGATGGAATTTTGGTCACTCATCGATTGTACACTGAAATGAACAAGCACAAGATACAATGAAAGGAAGGGGATTTTATTCCAATGCCAAAAGATGGAGAAATGGCCAGGCTCATTCCTCAAAGAAACCCTTTCAGATTTTTAGGCTCAGTCTAAGGGTTTAAAGGGGGAAATTTGGTGTGGGGGAACTTGCAGGTGTGGCACAGGATGTGTCTTGATGGTTTATCTTGAGTGGTAGTCCTCCCAGAAGTCTGGTTGGTGTTATCTCAGCTGCAGTCAGGTTGTGGATCAACTGTCTTGTGATTTCTCCCAAGTGGAAGGGTCCTGGAGTCAGGCTATTTTAAGATTAGCCCCTGAATCTCTAAGCAAACATACAATCAGTATATATGGTACAAGGGAGTGTCAGGTACATGAAGGGAAAAAAGAAGTTTCTAGGAAAGAGAGAGTGAAAAAAAACTTTAAAATACACTTTAAGGCTACAGTACTTGGTTACAACTTCCCAATTCCTTTCCATTTCTAGAAAGAGTGGGTGATGTATTTGATCTGAATACTTCCTGCTGACTAAGGTTGATATTAATGCTGCTCAGGTGTTGTATCTAAACTACAAAAGGGAGGCTGTCCTACCATGGTCAAGTTCTTAATGAGAGATGTCTGACCTCCTGTCCTACCATGGTCAAGTTTTTAAGATTTGTCTGGGTTCCCATGGTCAGAATGGGGTCCATTGTTACCAGGGTGGTGTGGCTACCTGCCATGGATCCATTACGTCCCTCGGGGGGACACTTACAGCCAAAGGACTTAGAGTCAAGAGACTTATAGAAAATTAAATTTTCTAGGCCATACAGAAATGGAGATGGGCAGGCACTCATCAACCCTTAAAATCTTTATGAGAACCAAAAGCAGAAGCCCAAAAGCAAGATTACAAAATTGACTTACCTATACGTTTTGTGTGCTGAGCCATCCAGCTATTTAGGAACCTGTATATCCTTTGATGGAGGTTATGAACTGTTTTTATCTCCCCTAACTGGCCCTTACAATCTCATGTACCCACTGCTTCTGCAATAGTCCCTCGATCTAGAGGGAGAGTGCTTGGTATTGTACAGCTTTAGCAGAAGTACACTGTCAATGCAAAACAGCTTGGCCCAGTGTGATTGAACAGGCCTGTTTTAAAATTCTGGTGATAAAACAAAGCACAAGTAATTTGCAATGTTTTAAATAAAGTAGTCATAAACCCTGTACAATAATAGGAAGAGGAAGTTCACAGGTAGCTTAACATTTAAATTTTCTGATATCAAACAGAGGCAAAATTATTAAATAACTCTTTCCCTACAGGCCTCTTATGGAGAGTAAAACGTGAAAGAAGTGAGATACAGCAAAAGTTGAACTTCTGAGATAGAGTCTGGAAAGTTTTCAGAAAGAAACAGGTTATGAAATTAAAAGTCAAAAACCTCTTGTAAGTTTATAAAGAGGAAGTAAATACCTTAAGAAAACTTTGTTCTAGCACAGCAGACAAATATTTAGAAAGATCATGATAAATAATATTTTTACCATCTACCACAGGCTTGGACTTGTTTTTTTTGTCCTATACTTCCCTCTTTCCTAAATAGCCAATTATTTTATTTTAGGACAAAAATTTACTATACAAGATCCTTTTTCATATAAAATTATTTTCTTTTTTCATAACCTTCCTTACCAAAAATACATCTTGATATCTATAACTTTCTCTACATCTTTTTCCTATTTACTGGTTCTTTTTTTTTTTTTTTTGAGTTGGAGTCTCACTCTGTCACCCAGACTGGAGTGCAGTGGCCGCTCCGACCTGCTGGACTCCGGCGATCCTTCTGCCTCAGCCTTCCAAGTAACTGGAATTACAGGCATGCGCTACCATGCCCGGCTGATTTTTTAATTTATTATAGAGATGAGGTCTCGCTGCCCAGGCGGGTCTGGTTCTTTTTTTTTACCCTACTTTATAAATTAATTTTAAGTAACATTGGAATTAGCCAATAATTATTTTTCTTTTAATAATAATACATATTTATGTATTTCTTATAATTTTTCATTTATCACAAAAAAACCACATAGTAATTTGACATTTTTAGTGGAAAACCTAGGAGGTAAGCAGTTTTAATTATGTATCAGATGCACAGTTCAGAGCAAAAGACAATGCCTGGGGCTAAACCGTGTTATAACTTAAAGGCTCAAATCCAAAGAAATAGTTTGTAGACAGCTTAAGCAAATACTTAAGCAAGTATTACAGAAGAAAAGTTTTATATCTTAAACATAAGGCAGAGGTAGTATCTGACCAATGGACTTAGACAAAATGAGTTCTGAAGATGTTTCTATTTTGTTAATAATTTTAAATTATTTTTATTTACTAAAAATTACTAAATTTATGTGAATTAAAATACATTAGAGTTAATGTTTCTATTTTCTGATAAAATATTTTATCTCAATTAGGGCTTTAATATATTTTGGAGATGCATAGACAAATAGACATACAAATAGAAGCAGATTTTATAGATTTATAAGATTTTTTATTGCCAATTTTTAAAAAGTTATTTTCCCACATTAGACTATCCTGCTCTTGAATATTTGTTCTATGCCCTAAACAACTGTGAAGGAGCAGCTCTAAATTTGCTTCTCCAAAGACAAGACTTTGGTAAAAAGACAGAACATTTACATGTCAGAGGCATATAACTTACATTTAAACAAAGTAAGGTTTGCTATAAAACTTTAAGCCATTATTTTCCCATAAAGTTCCTAGTAGTTTAGATGCAGAGACAAAATACTCTTATAAATGGATATTTTCTTAAAGATGTAAGTTTCTTACTTTTTTTTTTTTTTTTGGCAGAGTTAGCTGAAGTTTTATTTGGGAGGAAAAACCCCAAACACAATCGAATTAGTTCTTAACTGGGGACACGGACAAGAGGGGGGTACCCCAGGCAGTAAACTCCCCCCAGGAGTGGGCTGAGGGCTAGGGCTGAGTCTCAGGAGGGGTTCCCGCCCCCTAGGCTAAACCTGCAAAGCCATCTCCCTCACAGGCTCTGGGGCGGTCCCAGGAGGGGGCAGACTGGGAGGGGCTGCGGTTGCCGTTCACTTGGGCAGGACATCAGAGGACTCAGACACCAGTTTCCCATCACGGGTCTCGATCTTCTTCACCACCACGGCCCTGGAGGAGCTGGTGCGGCTGAAGGTGCTGGAGCCCCCACCAGAGCCAAAGCCAAAGCCGTAGCTGAGGCCAGAGCCATAGGGTGAGCTCAGGCCACCTGCGTAGCCACTGGTGGCCTTGGTATGGATACTCTTGCTCTGCACGCCAGACTCCAGCCGGCTCTCCTCGCCCTCCAGCAGCTTCCGGCAGGTGGCGATCTCGATGTCCAAGGCCAGCTTGACGTTCACGAGCTCCTGGTACTCGCGCCAGCCGCCGCGCCACGTCCTGCTTGGCCCGCTGCAGGGCGGCCTCCAGCTCGGCCAGCTTGTTGTTGGCGTCCTTAACGGCCATCTTCCCACGCTGCTCTGCATCTGCGATGGCGACCTCCAGGGAAGCCCTCTGGCCTTTAAGACCCTCGATCTCAGCCTGCAGCCAGCTGCTGTTGCGGTTCATCTCGGAGATCTCCGTCTTGGTGCGACGCAAGTCATCCCCATGCTTCCCGGCCAGCGTCTGCAGCTCCTCGTACTTGGTCTGGTACATGCTCTTGGCCTCGGCCCCGCTGCGGTTGGCGATCTCTTCGTACTGGGCGCGGACCTCAGCGATGATGCCGTCCCTGTCCAGGGAGCGGCTGTTGTCCATGGACAGGACCACGGATGTGTCCGAGATCTGAGACTGCAGCTCACGGATCTCCTCCTCATACGGCTGCCTGAGGAAGTGGATCTCGTCAGTCAGCCCCTCCAGGCGAGACTCCAGCTCCACCTAGTTCATGTAAGCTTCATCCACATCCTTCTTGGTGAGGACGAATTCATTCTCCATCTCTGTCCGCTTGTTGATTTTATCCTCGTACTTGTCCTTGAAGTCCCCCACCAGGCCCTGCATGTTGCCCAGCTCCGCCTCCAGCTTCAGCTCCTCCTGGCCCAGCGTGTCCAGCTGCCGCCGGAGGTTGTTGATGTAACTCTCGAACATGTTGTCCATGTTGCTACGGGCCGTCTTCTGCTGCTGCAGGAGGCTCCACTTGGTCTCCAGCATTTTGTTCTGCTGCTCCAAGAACTGCACCTTGTCGATGAAGGAGGCAAACTTGTTGAGGGTCCTTATCTGCTCTTTCTCCTGGGTGCGCACCGCCTGGATGTTGGGGTCCACCTCCAACTTAAGGGGGCTCAGCAGGCTCTGGTTCACGGTGACGGCTGTGATGCCACCAGCCCCTGTGTAGCCTCCACCCAGGCCCAGGCCGGCGCCCAGGTCGCCCCAGAAGCTGCTACTGCTGCTGCCCGCCCGGGAGAAGCTTGAGGAGCTGACGCGGGTGGCGGGCCCGCTGGTGTAGGAGCGGCTGCTGAAGCCCCGGGGGACAGAGGTGGACATCTTGTAGGACTTCTGGGTTACCCTGATGAACATGGCGGAGACTGGAGTGGAGGCAGGCGGACCGAAACAGGGGAGTAGCCGAGAAGGAGCCGAGAAGCTGCTTCGAGATGGGGCCGATGTAGGGTTTCTTTTACAAAAGAGTTTCTTCTTCCTCTTCCTCTTCCTCTTCTTCTTCTAGCTGTGACACTATTACATCTTTCTTTTATTTAACCTTTTCCTCAATTGTTTAGAGTGAGAGATCTCTAAAATCTTTTTTTTTTTAAGTCTGTATTTTGACCATTGATGATTGCTAGACTAGTCACATAAATCAAACAATAAATCAAAATATTGCAGATGAAACAGTGATTTTTACCTTTTGTTCATTGGAATGCACAGGACAAGAGAGGCCAGGAGCCTGGTTGGTAAGAAATCCTTACTTCTTTGCTGGCAAAAAACAGGCTTTTGGATTCTCTTCGTTGTGGTTTCCAGAAGAGAAGAAATGCTTTGTGCCTCCTGTTTGTGATGCCAAACTGTGGGGGCCATGGTTGTTAACCCCCTGAAGGTTTAGGGGAAAAAATCACTGGCATGAGGCAGATTGATTAATAGGAGACAAGGTATGTGAATTTATTTAACATGTATACAGAGGAGACATCATTATAAAGATCCAACTTATCAGTTAGTTAAAAACTGAATTATAATTAAAAATCATGAGTTAAAAATTGAATTATAGCTGAGTAGCAAAGGATTCTACTTAGCCCAGTCTTATTACACAGTTGCATCTCTTTCTAGAAGGTGGCATTACAGATGGGCTTCTTTACTTAATTTATGAGTACTCCTCCATTTTTAATCCAAATTAGTACCTTGTAGCCAGATCCTACAGCATTCACCTCAGAACTCTTGCCATGAGATAATATCACAAACTCACCATTTTATGAATGATGGCTGGTTCTAAATTTCTGACAAAATCAGGAACTGTGCATATGGCTAAACTTTGCTTGCCCTGATAATAGATAATCCAATAAAGGCTGTGGACCAAAAATGTGGGTAAAGCAGTTTCTATGGGTATTAAACTTTTTTTTTTACCCTTTTTATCTCTTTAGTGTTAAATAAGCTTTTAATGTTTATGTTTTAGCTTTAACTGGTTGAACTGTGCAAGAAAAACAAAATTTCCAAGTAACCTTGAAAGAGTGAATTTTATCCCAACACCAGTAACTTAATAACAGCACTTTCAAAGCAAGCAGGAAAAGGAAGAGAGAAATAGAGTTTTAGAAGATTCTACTTAACTCTACAATTGTAAGTTAACCATTTAAGTTCTAGATTTTTTTGCTGTAATTTGCCTATTAGTTTTAAATGGGTAACAACATGTAACAAGCTTGAGACACAGAAAACTTGGTATGCCTTCCAGGATAATAGGGTCATATATAAAAACAGACGCAGACACACACACACACACACACACACACACACAGTTACAGATTCAAATGCACACTCTCAGACTGATTCCCACCGAGGGGAATGGGCAAAAAGTCCTAAGACCCTGTCTCAAACACAATCAGACCCAAAAGCAGCTAAGTCCAAATGGAGCAGAGCCCAAATGGTGCCATAGATGGTGTTGGGAGCCAGCCTGGAGGCCCACCTGATTGACAGGGTCCTGGTGGGCCGAAGACCCCGGGCTGCAGGGTGAGCCCAGGAAGCTGAGACCCTTCTGTCTTCCACCTTTGCTGTTTGATACCACCAAAGAATTCTGTGCAGTCGTGGAAGAAGAAAATGGCATGTTTATGTGAAGTACTCACAGCTAACCTGAGAATGTCATGGTTCATTTTTCCATTTCCCACTATGCTGCTTGGCCTTTTCTAACATATGCAAGGGTTAAACTCTGAAGCACATCAAGAATGCTTTCTTTCACTTGGTTATAAGTTACTAGATATTGCTTAAGTAATAAATGATATAAGTATATTCACTCCTTATTTGATTTAGAATTATGTAGTTTAGTGTTTAGACATAAGGATTTTTAGAAGAACAAGTTTATAGTGAGTCCATTGTGTATTCATTATAAGTTCTAACACTTATCTTGGAGTTATGTAGGTGACTTATAACACTGTTTTCACTGACTTAGGATAAAGATTATCGTTAAGGTTTTTACTTAATTCAATAGTTAAAACTCTAAGTTAACATTTATAGAGTGGGTTTGCACTAAACTCACAATATACTAATCAGACACTTTTATGATAGATCAGCTAAAGACAGAAAGCAACCTTGGGGGGCCTGGGAAACATTACTAAAAACTTCTTTTGAGTTCTCTTTAGAAACAAGCACTGCAAGATAAGAGAAAAGTAACGAGGACATCTGGACAAGGGAGGCGATCACAGGACTCTGAAGGACATAAAAGCCTAAGATGGGAAAATTCCTGACACATGAAGAAATGTACACTTAAAGAAACTTTCTTGAAACATTTCAAGGACTGTAATTCGGGAC
>NW_007250969.1:442606-444470 GCF_000164805.1 Carlito syrichta | reverse complement strand
ATGGTATAAAAGCTCTGTGTTAACTAACATTAAATTGTCATCTGTTCAGGAAGCAGGTGTCCGAGTGTATTATCTTCGTCCTTCGCCTATCCGTCTCTCCTTCAGGAGATCTCATGACCCTTGAGGGGCAGGCCCCCCGCAAGTAAGTGGTGCCATAGATGGCATATACACCCAGAAGATGTCCTGAATGGCTAAGTCTGAACAGAGCAGAGCTCAAATTACATCACAGAGGAGACAGATTTTCCAGGTACACTTCTGGTTAACTTACCCAGATCTGAAGTCTGTCACCTTCCTTGCATTAGTGAAGCATAGTAGGCAGGTGCTGTGGTGCCACTACAGGGAAAGAAGGGAGGTCCCATAAGACAAAAACATCTAGAGTCTCAGCTGTGGGAGTCAGCTAGCACATGAGCTGTAGTGTCCATAGGTGACTGGCACCTTACCAGTAGTTAAATCAAGCATAGAGACTAAGCACTCACAGTGTGCACCTCCTCACACCGACCACCAAATTTGTAACTGAAATAAGCTCAGCCACTTGTTGCTTGTATATCAAAATAAACAAGCAAAAGATCTAATGAAAACCTGGTGGTTTTATTCCAAAAGCTGGCAGATGGGGAAATGGGTAGGCTCATGCCTCAAAAAAACCCTTTCAGATTTTCAGGTCCAGTGCAAGGGTTTAAAAGGGGAAACTTGGTATGGGGAAACATGCAGATGTGACACAGGATGTGTCTTGATGGCTTATTTTGAGTAGTGGTCCTCCCAGGGGTCTGGTTGTTGTTATCTTAACTGCAGTCAGGCTGTGGATCAGCTTTCTTGTGACTTCCCTGAAGTGAGAGGGTCCTGAAGTAAGGCTGTTTTACGATTAGCCCCTGGGATTTCTAAATAAAGATATGGTCAGATAAGCATGCATGGTGCACAGGAGTGTCTGTAGATAAAGGGAAACAATAACATTTCTAAAACATGTTTCAATGCCTAAGACTTAGAGAGAAGAAACATTCTTTTTTTTTAATTTTTTTAATTTTTTAATTTTTTTGAGTTGGAGTCTCACTCGGTCGCCCAGACTGGAGTGCAGTGGCCACTCCCAGCCACTGCAGCCTCGCCTGCTGGGCTCCGGCGATGAGAAGAAACATTCTTTAAAATACATTTTAAGGCTGAGATACTTGTTTACACAAGAGGCCTGGACATTGCTTCAGTACTGCCCAGCCCACCAGGAGGGAGCTGACGAGGTCAGGGTCTCTACCACACCTTTTGCCCTTTCTTCCTCTGTGGAGGCTAAGGTAACTTCAATTTGGACACTAATCGACTATGTTGACTTCTGATTAACTCCAGTTCCATGAAGGTCTCTGAGATTTCTACTTTATTTACTGTTTACTGTAAATCCTGCCCTTAGGCAAATTCCTTCTAGAGCCGTGAATACCCTTTTCTCAAGGTATACAAGCTTTGGGTCTGAGGGGGTAATGGCGTGGGGATCCACTAATTCACAGCCACCAAAGACATGGCTCTGTTTTCTAAGTTCCTATCAAACATTTCTTTGCAAGAAACTGGGTATGCCAGCCTTTTTCTTTAGCTTCTCAACTCTTTTTAACCTTTGGGTATAGGTTTGCATTGATCCACTCACAGCAGAACAACCACCCATTCTTTTAGGTTGAACTAAAGCTGAAATGATGGAGATAGGCAGAAATTATGTACTTAAAAAATTACCTAAGAAGCCGGGCTCGGTGGCTCAGCCTGTAATCCCGTGCCTTTGGGAGGCTGAGGTGAGTGGATTGCCTGAGCCCGTGGGTTCGAGACCCGCCTGGGCAGCGAGACCTCATCTCTACAATAAATCAAAAAATCAGCTGGGCGTGGTAGCGCATGCCTGTAATTC
>NW_007250969.1:331067-442441 GCF_000164805.1 Carlito syrichta | reverse complement strand
CAAAAAAAAAAAAAAAAAAATTTACCTAAGAGGTAGAATTGAACAGGACTTGGTGACTGCCTAGATGCTTTGGGTGAGAAATCTAGGAGTATACAGTATAACTCCTGGGTCTCTAAGAACTAACTAGAAGGATGGTGGCAGATCAGAGATATAAGGAAGAAGAAAATTAGTTTGGTCATTCATTCCTTCTTTTAACAGTTGTTTATTAATTATATTTTTATTCATTATTTTAACATAGTAAGGTATTAATCTATTACTTAAGTTTCTGCTTATTATTTTAAATTTTTTATTAACATTTATTTTCTACTACATGCCGGGCACTAGACTAGATGTTGAAGATCCAGCAGTTAAAAAAATAGACAAAATCTTTGCCATGATGTGGTTTGTATCCTACCAGAAGGAGGCAAATTTTTTGGTTTGAGACAGGTTGCATTGTCTTTTAGACATATAAGAAAAGATGCTGAGTCAGCAACTGGGTGTTCACTGTGGTTTTCAGAAGAAAGCCCTAGGTTACAGATGTCAGTGTGGCATCCTCACCAACTGAAAGTACATTTAAAGTCATAAGAATGGATGAGGTCACTAAAGAAGTGAGAGAAGATAGAGAAAAAAAGAGTTTCAAAAACTGGGCCTGGAAGCAGTAAGCAGTAAGAGGCCAAGAAGATGAGAAGGAAGAAGCCAAGGGATGCAAGAAGGAGTGGACAGAGAGGTAAGAGGAAAACCAGAGAACTGGGTGTCCTGTAAGCCAAGTAAGGGAAGCATAGTAAGGATGGAAGGGTTCTAAAACTGTGCCTGATGACGCTGCAGGGTCAATGAAGATTTCCCATTAGATTTAGCTAAGTTGATAATTGGTGATCCTGACAAGAACAGTTTGGTTTTAGTGGAGTGGAGGAGATGAATGAATGCATATTTGGAGTAAAATCAAAAGAGGAGGCAGTGACTGAGCAATGGTGAATACACATCACTATCTGGGAGTTTTCCTTGAAAAGAATCAGAAAAACAGGGACAATAACTGGAGAGGAAAATGAAATTAAAAGAGGTTTTCTTGTTGCTGTTTTCTTAAGATAGGAAAATTATAACATATTTATAAGAAGATGGGAATGATCCCAGAAGAGTGGAAGCACTGGATGATGTCTAGAGAGGGAGTAATTTCTAGACACATGTTTCTGAGAAGATAAGAGGGGATGAGATTGCACATACTTCCAGGCTTACCAAGGAACAGGCACAGCATATCCTCATTAGTACGAAAGAGGGCGTGGCACATGGGCACAGACAGAGCCAGGTGAGTGACAGTTGGTGGGAGAGTCTGGAAATTCTCTGATTGCTTCTATTTATTCAGTGAAATGAAAAGCAATCATCAAATGAGCACAAGAAAAGAGGAGGTGGTGGTGGAGATTCGAGGAAACAGAAGGAATGACACAGAGCTCTTGTTGAGTGGGAGAGTGAAATGTAGTACTAAAGGGCTCACTGAAGTTTTTGTCCTTCCATTGAAAGTATGACCAGTGTGCATAAGTTGGGTTTTCTCTCTAGCCGGGTTCATCTCTGTGGTTCAGCTGCTGAGTAGAGGAGAGTTGAATTTAACAAAAGATGGGCCGGTGATGACAGTGAGACAATGGGTCAAGGCAGTTGGAGACAATGAAGGGAGTGATTAAGCTAGGTTGGGGAGAAAGGACAGGAATCCTCACTGGTAGGATCAGTGGTCTATAAGAAGTAAGGCGACAGGAAGTGATAAACAGAGTGGGTTGCTTGGCGTTGGACCTGTGGAGGCATTTTTCTTCCTTGCAGTACTAAAATCCAAGATGTGCTGAAGTTGAGGAGTTCACAAGATATTAATTCAGGTTGAGATCACCAGAATTGGTTAGCAAAATGGATTAGGAAGGTCAGGGTTGAAGGTACAGTTGTTATTTGGTGCAAGTGGCAGTTGAAACCATGGAAGTGACATGGTCAGAATTGTCAAGGAGTCCAGAGTGGGAGAAGATATGAACTTCATTTGTTGGTCTGAAACAGAGACCAGGCTTTTCTGTCACCAGTGAGCAGTAGAAGCAAAACTGTAAGTCTCCTAAGGAGACACAGCACACTTGTACACACAGATATTGAGGAAACCTAGACTGAGACAATGTCCTGTGGGTTTATAAGCTTTGGGACTCCATGCATTTATGTTCAAACTTTACCACTTACAACATTTTGCCAAAAAGCTGCACTGGTTTTTCATGTTCCCAGAAATTATAAATTTATCAGCATAATCACTCATTAAAATTGCCCATCTGGAAAGAGGAAAAAGAAAATGAAGCCTTAAGCTTGAGTTCATATTTCTTTTTTTTTTTTTGAGTTGGAGTCTCACTCTGTTGCCCAGACTGGAGTGCAGTGGCCGCTCCTGCCCACCGCAGCCTCGACCCGCTGGGTTCCGGCTATCCTTCCGCCTCAGCCTTCCAAGTAGCTAGAACTACAGGCGTGCGCTACCACGCCCGGCTAAGTTATGATTTATTGTAGAGATGAGGTCGCACCAAGTTGCCCAGGCGGGTCTCGAACCCGCGGGCTCAGGCAATCCACTCACCTCAGCCTCCCAAAGGCGCGGGATTACAGGCTGAGCCACCGAGCCCGGAGAGTTCATATTTCTTAGTAAAGGAATGTAGAGCTGGCTTTGGGACCCAGTGAGTGTCCTGCAATTTAAAAAGGCCTGAAACACCAGAGGTTTTTAGAATATTTGCTGTAATGTAACTCATTTTTGTATTGATATCCTTCAGGAAAAGGCTAATTATTGTTGATTCTCTAAACTGAATAACCAGCAGTGTAGTTTCTTAAGCTGATTTGTGTGTGTGTGTGTGTATGTGTGTGTGTGTGTGTGTGTGTGTGTGTGTGTATGTATATATTACTCCTCGATGAGTTCACTATCTTTCTTCAACACAAGAGCCTCGAATGTCTTATTTTCAAGTGAAGGCACCAATAACAACACTCTCTTTGCCAGTTTACCCTTGCAGCTCTTGAACTGTGACAAGGGCAATAGTGGAGCACACTTTGTGGAGATGAAACTCATACCCTACAGCTTCTTCACCATAGATCTTGAATCTTCCACATGCCTGGGTGTCACATGGAAGGCTCTTTAAAACACAGTGTTCTGGGATCCACCTGCAGAGATTCTGATTTACTAGATCTGGAATAAGACTTGTGTGCTTCCATTTCTAACAAGCTGACAGTTGACGCTGGTGCTACTAGTCTCAGAACTGCATTTGAAGAACCACTGCCAATACCACACAAGGGAAGATGAAGGCTTTTTTTTTTTTTTATCTAGAGAGCTCAACTCTCAACAGAGCCCTAAGGTTAAATCCTAAATACTGATGTACACCTATATTAGTTTGGTAGGGCTGCTGGAACAAAATACCACAAACTGGGAACCTTAGACAATAGACATTTATTCTCTCATGGTTCTGGAGACTACAAGTCCAAGATCAAGGTATCAGTAGATTGATGTCTTCTGAGCCACCTCTCCTTGCCTTGTGGATTGGCCTCCTTCTCACGTGGCCTTTGCTCTGTATGTCTATATCCTAATTTTCTCTTGTAAGGACACCACTCATATTGGATTAGGGCCCACTCTGATGACCTCATTTTAACTTAATTACTTCTTTAAAAAGTCACATTCTGGGGTACTGGGAGTTAGGGTTTCAACATATGAATTCTAGGAGGACAAGTCAACTTATAACAGCATCTCCCTAAAGTCTTAACTCCATGAAAAGTGAGCATCTCTTACAAGTCCTGCTGAGAAAGGGCAGCAATGGAAGAAGACCCTGAATGTCTTGCAAATCCAGGGGCCTCATAGCAAACTGACAGGGATGAAAGTAGCATTAGGTGTTCTCCGGGTGGTATCTGAGCAGTGAGATTGGCAGATTCTACTTCTGGCAGAAAATTCTAAGTGGTCAGAGACAGTTCCACTTCTCTCAGTCTCACATTGTTAAAAGCCTTCTCCCTGCCAGCCCTACATTGCCAGGTTCATTCTATGAATGTTTATCAAGCTCTTACTAATGCCAGGCTGTGTTCTAGTAGTTGATGATGCAGCAGTGACCAGAAAATATCCCAATATTTCTGCCCTCCCAGAACTTACAGTCTAGAGGGTAGACAGACTCTAAGCAAATACAAAAGTGGACATGATGTCTAGTGGTGACAAAAGTTATGAAGAAGAGTAAGGTAGGCAAATTGAGAGTGATGGAGGTTGCTACTTTAGAAGTCATGGTCAGTCTTCCCTGAGGAGGTGACCCTGGTATGCCCATGGTTTCACATTCAGGAATCCAGGGTCCCATCTCACTTCTTCAGGCAAAACCTGCTCTAGCAAAAAATTCTATATGTGGAAAAAATTTGAGCAGCCCAGTCTCTGAGAAAAGACACACTTGTACAAATACACACACAACAAAAACACAAAATGTACTTGGGAGCTAGGTCCCCCATTCCCTTTTCAAAGCTTTTATTTTAGACCAGGAGTCCTTAAAAATCACTTGATAAGGGGCCTCTTTGAGAATCTAGTGAATACTATGGACTTTTTACCCAGAGAAGTGCATGTGAACTTATGCGGGCAATTTTATGCATAGCTTTAAGGGTTTTATCGATTCTATAGATTCATGAGGTCTTCTATGGACTCAAATAGGGACCTTTATTTATAGTAATAATAAGGATAGTTAGAGCTAGTTTTTTTGAACACTTACCAGGCAGTCCGTTGAAGCTTTTGTATTCATTAGCTCATCTAAGCCTCACAAAATGACCAGTCATAGTTATCCTGGTAGCCTATTGCCGATGAGGAAACAGGCTCTGAAGGGGAAAACAAGGTCATAGACTCGTTAGTGGCAGAACCATGGTTGACAGAAGGATCAAAGTCACAGTAACCAGGCACTATGGTCTCTACCTTTTTTTAAAAACTTTTTATTTTGAAATATTTTTAGATTTACAGCAGAGTAATAGGATAGACTTCGCATATACCATTCACCCAGCTTCCTCCAATGTCAGCATCTCACATAATCATGTCTTCTTTATCAAAAGTATAAAAAGTGATACCAACCAACTTAATTAGACAGGATTGGGCACATTCAGGGTGGTATGGCCACAGAGCCAGCCAACCTAATTAGTAGGAAGACCAGATAAACTGCTATACAAGCAAGCACAAGAACCACAAGAAAAGAAATCTTGGTTTGCAGGCAGAGTTCCACACAACTGGCTTATCTGTGATGTTCGACTGAATGACATCAGAGTATTTGGGATTCTTCACAAAATCAAGAAAAGCTTAATGAGATTCAGAGTTGTCTTTAAGAGTTAGTAAAAATTCCTCTGGTAGTACTATTTTGGGCACCAGGATAGAAAGAGACCTGGAAATATCTGGGAGGGAGAAGTGGAACATTAGAGAAGCCACAGAGTATGGCAGTCAGAAGTGAAGGATCTGAAAACAAGGGTACTTGGAGTGGAGCTTATTACTTCTATAGCCTTTGGCATGTAACTTGCCCTTATGACTTCATTTTCCCATTTATGAAATTGGAAGAACAATAATCTTACATCAGAGTGCTGTTGAGAAGATTAACTGAGTTAAGAGAGCACTTTGAATAGTGCCTGGAATAAAGTAGGTTCTTAATAAATTTTAGTGATAATTATAATAATATTATTTAATATAATATGTTATATATTAGCATAGAAATAATAATATAGTAGCTTATGATAAATACTCTCAAAGTTCACTTTCCTATTTTTCTCATGGGGTTTCTAGAAAGTTCATTGGGGTAGGTGTCCCATTGCTGCCCTTTTTATTGGTCTCCCTTCTCCCTTTTTTCCTTCATACCCCCCCTTTACCAATGGGCCATTATTAATCCATAACCTGTGGTTCAAGGACCCTGGTATATACACACATTCTTCAACATGGAGCACATACAAGATGGAACAAACTTTCTTTTGTTTATTGATTTTTCTCTTAGAATACCTTTAATATATTATTAAATTAAAAAAACTCTTCCACTCAAATAATTAGTAGGAAGACCAGACACAATGAAAGGCATTAAAGTGACCTTTCCACTTTGTCCCCCTGATGGTTTTCTGAGCTTCACAGCAATGGAGTTCTATTCCTTCAATAGTTGTTAGAGCTGAGTGGCAGGGGTTGTTATATCAGAGCACTCTACATGTCCAGTCACATAAGATGTGGAGCAGAGACTAGGCTATATCTTTACCACATTCTCATTCTGGATGCATCATCTGGGTATTGCAAGCATGACTTCTAAGGCTTCTAGGGTCAAGTCTGTAGGAAGTGGCTTACTCTCCCCTCATGCTGCAGGAGAATGAGTACCAGTCTCCCTCACAGATAGAGCATCATTGGATTCCCAGTCCTAGGTGTTGGCACTTTTCCCCACTTTGCCCAGTTTACTGCTTCCTCACTGAGGAAAGAACAAGATTTCTCCTCAGTCATGTTTTTATTAAGAGTCTGAGATTGTATTCAACAGGTTAACCTGTCGCAGCAGTGGTGGGAGATACAAAACACTTGGGTCAGAGACAAAGGACTCTATTATTACAGCACAGCAGACAGTATAAGCTTTATGTTCACACTGGTTCTCTTGCCTCCAAGTCAGCTGGGAGGGATGTGCTGCCCATATAGTGGGTTTGTATCAGCTGAATAATCCCAAAGTTAGAAAGTCCCCAATCTTATAAAGAAGCTTCTAGCACACAGGTTCAACCTCTGCCCTGTGGTACATTATCTTTATTGTCCTAGTCAGGAAATAAATATTCTCTCTTCCTCAGAGGGACGTGCTATTTCCATCTTTAAAGGCTTATTGCTATTCAGAAGTCCATTTAAGGTAGCCTGGAAATAGGCTGTCAATGTCTCATCACAAGGGTACATAAGTTCGGAAGACCCATAGAGAATTGTCTTCCAACAGTTTTTTAAAACATTCCTGGCTAACCAGGTAAAGACTGTTCAGACTCAGGATTGTGCTGATTTTCGTGATCAAGGAAGAACTCTCTAGAGGGCTATACTGGGACATGTCCAGACATGATGAGAAAAATATGCTGGGGAGTTCTTACTTTTGGGGACTAATGTTCAAAACCATTGGCTTCTTATTGAGTCTCTAAAACCTCCTGAACTTGGGGCAGGGTGTATTAATCAGTCTTAGTTTATATGTTTAGTGTCCTTTAATTCATACCTCACAATCAAGAAGGCACACAGATGCTAAGGCTTGGTTAAGATGCAATTCACAATGACTCATCTTGAACAGTTTCTCGGCCTTTTAAAATTATGCCCCACAACAAGCCATTTTAGATCTATTTTTCCCTAATCTACTCCCAATCCTACCCCATGAAATTTTAATACATGTAGTATATCTGTTTATGGACATAAACCATTGTAATACTGAAGTTTTCTTGTACACCAAGAACCAGTTTTTACCTCCTTGGGGGTGATATCATTCATGTTGAGAATGCTTGATCTAGCAAACTCTTGTGTTTCTTCTGGTCCTCTGAGGAACAGATGCCAAGACAAGTTAAACGTGCAAGATTGTATTAGGAGAAATACGGTATTTGTGTGACCATGCAGGAGGGCCGAAGCCAGATAAGGCATTTTTCTAGGCTGAGACCATAGAGGCCCCATTGGATGAGATAGCCAAATGTGTACCCAATGTCATTCATGGTTGATTGGCATATGAAAATATCTGATACTTGCTGTCTAGCGCAGTTTACCTCTCTCTGTATTCATGGGTGACCTCTCTCTGTATTCATGGGTGACACCATGAAACTCATGGAGAAGACACCAAAACTCTTTGGTTGGAGTGGGCTTGGGGGAGACACATGGAATAGAACCAAGAGCTTTTTGAGGCTTGACTGGTCTAACAAGAGGCTCAGTCCTTTGATGGCACATGCCCTTCTAAAGTTTTTGCAATGTCACCTGTCAGCAGTGCTTTCTCTCTCATGAAAAGTAGAAGATGGGGCCTCCTTTGTCAAAGGAGACTCCAAGAATATGCCTGAAAATTTACTCTTTCCCTGTTAAAAGAGAAACTTGTGAATTTGCTCCTCTACAATATCTGCCAATGCCTCATCACAATTCAGGCACCCCAAGCTGTTTATTTCCCTGACTGTGGGCAGCTTCATGTTCTCTTGCAACTGAATTCACTGTAATAACAGGGTCAATCCCTCAAGCTTCTCAAAATGCATGGGGTGGGTTAGCAGAACCGAGGTTTATGAGATTTCCACCAGCACTTGGCTAATCCTCACAAAATTCATCTCACCTCATGACACTCTCCGCTCTTCAATGTCATATGTAAAAATATTTCTAACCTCATCAAAAATTGGGAGTCCTTCCGTCCTGTTTCTGCCAGGTGGTCAATAATTTAGCACATGCTTCCTCAGCGGTTTCCAATCTGCCAAAAAATCGCTCCAGAGCAAGTAGCTACTTCAGTTTCATGACTTTTATGCCATGTGCTATTTCTAAACTCTCCACAATTCCCTGCATATCCTAACCTCAGAGACATTTTATTCCTGTAACAGTTCCCTGTTATGTTTCAACTTTAGTTCAGATTCCTTATTCACTGGGACCTACTGAATCCTCATCTCACCCTACACTCATCCATCTCAAAATAATGAGCTTTATATTTCAGGTAATTCAAGCATAGTCACATGGCTTATCCTACTTCTGTCAGCCTAAAGAGGTTTGGATATGATGTGGGTTGGGGTCCTTCCCCTAGGCTTAACATATCACTCGTGTATCTTTCACTTTCTGGAGTAATACAAACTTAAAAAAAAGATCTTTGTAGGCTATTTACCAACCCTTAGCATAACCTTAAACAATGCCATTATGTTAAACAATCTCTTTTCCACAAGGATGGAGGGAACAAAGAACTATGTCCTGCTATACCAACTTTGTTTCTGACTGAGCCCTGAAGTCCCACCAGGGAACAAAGAGGGAAGGCTCTGCCATAACATCTTTACATGGCATGAAAGACCTGAGCTGCTAGAGCAGTTCCAGATTAGAAAATGGGGCAGATTGGCTGGCTTCTTAGAACAGGGAAGGGGATTCCCTTAGACTGATTTATGTTAAAAAGCGAAACCTTCCAAACATTCCATTCTAGGGGAACCTCTGAGCTGGGTTTGCCTGAATGATAAAGTTAAGAGTCTATCCTTTATTTATTTATTTATTTATTTATTTATTTGAGTTGGAGTCTCACTCCATCGCCCAGACTGGAGTGCAGTGGCCGCTCCGCCACCGCAGCCTCGACCTGCTGGGCTCCGGCGATCCTTCCACCTCAGCCTTCTGAGTAGCCAGAGCTACAGGCACGCGCTACCATGCCCGGCTAGTTTTTGATTTATTGTAGAGATGAGGTCTCGCCAAGTTGCCCAAGCAGGTCTCGAACCCGCTGGCTCAGGCAATCCACTCACCTCAGCCTCCCAAAGTGCTGGGATTACAGGCTGAGCCCCTGGGCCCGTCTAGAGTCTGTCCTTTATACACAGTTTCTCTTGTTCATAAATAGGAAGTTTGGTGTCAGAAAATGTTATACCATTGCATGAGTTAGGAATACATTTAGCAGCAAATAATAGAAAATGTAACTCAGAGTGGCTGCAACCTTATGATATCTATTTTTTACTGAATGATAAATCTGAAGGCAGTTGGATTCTAGATGGGTGCAACAAATCAATCTGGAGCTGGTGAATACATCTGAGATTTTCTTGTTCTTCCCTTAATGATGCCAGTGACTACTTGTGCACTAGATTTCAGAGCTTCATATGACTGTGCCCAAAGGTAGGAATTAGGAGAGTGACCAGAGCAGTAAGACAGAACAAAGAGTGAGCAACATAGCAAGTGAGAGAGGGTTTTTCCTGTGACCCTTTCATTCCATTTGGGAGGAAAATCTTTTCTGGAAGTGCTCCCACAGACTTCATCTTACATTTCACTGGTCTGAATTGAGCCAATACTGCCCCTACATCAATCACTTACAGAGGAGATGGTGTCCAGATACTTGACTGAGAACAACCACAGTTCATCTCCTGGGATCTGGCACACTGCCACCTGGACAAAACCAAGCTTTGTTAGCAAAGAAGAAATGAGGCAGATAGCAGTGTTTGCTATGCACAGAGGCAGAGCTGATAGTTAACTGGTGCGTGATTCTGGTGTATCTTTTTGGACTTGGCAGTACAATTCTTTACCCTTGTTAAATATTGTGAAAATTATACCTAAATGAAAGGACTTTGGGGATTATCAGTTCCAAATTCTTGCATGCCCTTCCCACCCTGCCAAAATCATTTATTATACTGATGTCAATTACCTGATGTGCCATATCCTACGATAGAAAAACAAATACCCATGAGCTGCAGGGAGATCAGGACTGGGTCTCCACCATCATTTCCCAAGTGCCTTTTATTGTGTTTAGCACAAAAAAGGCACTTTAAAAATATTTTCTGCTTGAATTAATATGATGGACCTTCATATTATAGATGAGCACACTTCTTAGGCTCACTGAAAAGGAATAGTAAGTTCTGGGTCATTCTGCAAGTCATTCCCAGAACCAGAACCACAACTTGGTTCTTTGGATTTGTGATTTAATTTTTATTTTCCTATTTTCACATGCTACTTGTCCAATAGAGGCATACACAGATGTTTTAATGTACCCTAAAATCAATTGCTCAGAAAAATCTATAAAGGTGGAGACCGAGGAAAGTAGTTCTCTCACCTAAGATTGTGCAGGCAGCTCAGAAGAGAATGGAAAACACAACCTTGAAGGTATAAATGCCCATAGGAAGTTGAGGCTGCAGATGGAACTTATTTTAGAATTTGAAAGAAATGGTTTTCTCCTGTGAAGAGCTCTGTCCTATGATTCCAACTGAGCTTGCCTGCACTCTGCAGGAATGCTTGAGCTACTCTCCTGGACCAGCCTAGTAAAGACTAGCTGAGTTGACCCTTCTGTTTAATATTTGTTAATGATTTCCTGAAACATGTGAATTATCTATCAATTCTCCTAATTCAGAGGACAGAATGAGGGATGAGAAGAACTGTACTAAGTCCTGTGTCATTTCCAAACTGTCTCCTGCCAGCAAAAAATGACATTTGTTTTATGAGACCACAAATGATTAGCATATTTAATGTGCCATTGTGACAATCACAAAGTCAACAAAACACTGGGGTGTAGACATGGGTAATGTCTGGATCCAGACTGCCAGAGTTGAGATCACATCTACCATCTATCACACATGTGGTCTTTGGGAAGCTGTTTAACCACTTTATGCCTCAGTTTCTTTTCTTTTCTTTTTCTTTTTTGTAAAATGAGGATAAAAATACTAATTAACTCATGGGGTTGTGAGGATTAAACTACTTAGTACATGTAAAGTGTTAGAACAATATGTGGTGCATAGGAAAAATAAAAACAGTGTTAGCAAGAAATAATATATTTCATCATGTTTATCTTGAAATTATTCAGAATGAAAACATTGCAAAACATAAAAAGTACTGTATCTTATTTAACAAGATGAATAATAGTTCCCTTTGATCTTTACACTTTAAAAAATCCAGTTAAATCCTAGATAACAAACACATAGATGTTTATCATATATCATTTTATATTTGCTCTTTCAGCTATGCTATAAAAACAGCTATTCCAAGTGTTTATATGGTTAATTTTGTGGGGAGAAAAGAATTGGAGCCTTAATGTTATGAGATGGCATTTCTCTTAAGACAGCATCAGTTTAGCTGGCACACTTGGAAACATGACCTTTCTGCTCTTTGTCCCTGAATTCAGGAAAGAGTTTCAGAGTGAAGTTCCAAAAATCACTTTATAGAGACAGGGTGACTTTATTTCTTTGGGAATAGCTTTCTTGTGTATGTTGGAAGAAACTTTTCTCTGCCCAGTAGATTTCTCTTTTTTTTTTTTTCTTTGAGTTGGAGTCTCACTCTGTCACCCAGACTGGAGTGCAGTGGCCGTTCCCGGCCACCGCAGCCTCAACCTGCTGAGCTTCGGCTATCCTTCCGCCTCCGTCTTCCAAGTAGCTGGAACTACAGGCATGTGCTACCATGCCCAGCTAGTTTTTGATTTATTGTAGAGATGAGGTCTGGCCAAGTTGCCCAGGTGGGTCTTGAACCCGTGGGCTCAGACAATTCACTCACCTCGGCCTCCCAAAGCGCTGGGATTACAGGCCGAGCCACCGAGCCTCGTGAATTTCTCTTTCAAGGACTACTGTCCTATTATAGAGTGACAAGATTCAAGCCAGCCCACCAAAGACTTGTGGCTCCTGTGGAGTTAGAAAACTGTGTGGCTAAGGTGGTAAGTCACCCTAGACAAAAATGTGACCCATTCAGTTATTCTCTGTGACCCAGAGGCCAGTGCAGAGTTCCTTAGAGCAATTTTGAAAACCACAAGTGCCTTGGCCATATCCTAAAGATAACAACTTAGTGGAGCAGGGTTATAATTTTTAAAGACTCCATTAGATTCTGATGTGTTTCCTCTATTGAGAATTAGCACTTTAAAAATATGGAGTACCATTCATGTTCATACACGCAGGTGGCTATAAAGTTAAACATCCACACTCTTACAGATCGTCTTACCACCAGATTATTAGCCAGATATATGCTGTCCTTAAAGATTTGGATACAGTTGTCTCAAATCCCCAGTCCAAATCCTGCAGAAAGACCATTGCTTCACTATGATCCTTCTAACTTGGGGGATATTATATTTGCCTGGTGACCTTTGGATCTAAGCTCCAGTTTCTCCTGAAATCATAGTTTTTGACTCATTTCTTTGCCGTGTACTTTTCTTGTTCCATCCTACATCAAGCCATATGTGCAACTAGGTTTTTATCCTTCATTTTCACAGCAAACTATTTGTTGTCTCGGCTCTATGATGTCTTGGGCCTACCTAGGGTGACTCAAATAGCTGAGGGCTTGAATCAACTGGCACCTTCTTTCTTCACATATCTGGCACCTAGGTTGGCATTACTCAAAGACTTAAAACACCTGTACATGGCAGCTCCATGTGGCTAGAGCATCTCTTAGCAGTTGCTGGGTTCTGAGAGGGAGTCACTATCTGAAGCAGGTGGTAACTGCTTGGCCTCTTATGACTTATCATATCATATAGAATCACTTCTGCATTCTCAATTGACTGAAGCAGTGATAACTGCCTAAGTCTGATCTCCTGGGGGAATAAAGTACAGCTTCTAGACATCTGAGGTGGAGGACAAGAATTCAGTCACCCAGATAGGGGCTGTGCTTACGGAGCTCTGTGTGCATGCTGGGTGGCAGCCTTAACTGGTGCCCATCTGAGGGTGGTCCCTAGCTGGGAGGAATGTAGGTTTTCTTATTAACCTGGCCCACTTGGAAGAGGTAGAGTTATCATACATTAGTATGGACATGTTTCTCAGTTACAAGGTTATAAGCCTTATGTGTTTCAGGGACATCACTAGCCTTTAAAAGTGGTGACCTGGGGAAAAACATGACCTTCTGTGACGTATCTCAGGGTTTCCCTATGGAGAACAGAATGTCAAGATGTTACTCTTTTGTTCCCAAATGGTATCATTTCACGGTCTCATTTTTTTTCTCTTCTGTCTTGTTATCAGTCAAGCTTTTGGGATCTTAAACAATTATTGCTCCTGGAGACAAAATAGCTTCCGTAAGTACAGGCTTCATCCTAGTGCTAAAGCATACCATGTTTTGGCATGTATCCCTTTCCTCAGTGAATTCTGGAATGAAGAAGCTGACATTCCCTGGAGCTTCTGAGTCCAGACCCTGCGCCTTCATCCTTACCAGCGCTGTGGGCCTTGTTTTCTCCCTTTCCACTCAGTGCCTTTCAACCTCACCATTGCTTATTCCTTTCTGTGGGGACAAATGGTTGCTGCATTCTCACTCCAGAGGTGGCTCTCCTATGGACAGGACTGCATGACTAGTCCTGATCTATGTGAGGATGGACGCAGGGAGCCTCTCTTCAAAGCCAGACCTTTCTGCCATCTTGGAAAGACTTCAGGGTCTGCTTCATAATTCTCAGGGATCGGGATCCTTACTGAACTTTACTGAGATTTTGAGCTCTATTTCTTGGTAGCTCCTTTGCTATCTAAGGCACAACTGTTGCCTGCCATCAAGCCTATGGGCTAGAGCTCTGGAAAGGCAACCATGTCAAAGCCACCCACCGTCAGGCCAGTTCTTTCATTTTTCTTCCCTGGTA
The DNA here is from genome assembly GCF_000164805.1 of Carlito syrichta. Lineage (NCBI taxonomy): Eukaryota > Metazoa > Chordata > Mammalia > Primates > Tarsiidae > Carlito > Carlito syrichta. The sequence continues at coordinate 428,300 of NW_007250969.1, read as the reverse complement.
ACATGTGCTTCCCACCTGCTTCTTTGAAAAATAATTAAATCAACTCAGGGAAGAGTTCAATAGTTTCAGGGGGCTGCAAGAATGAGAAGGAGAAAGCATTTCTTTTTAAAATAAAAATTTGAGTGCACCAGGAGGATGGGTATATAGAACGCAGGATATAAGCCATTTGCTGTGGAGAAAGTTGGATTCCCCCCCGCCCCAGTGAGTTCTGTCTCTGTAGGTATTTTTGTTCTTTAGGGCAGGGGTGCTACTTATGCTGTTTTGCTTGAAGGGAGGTAGGGACAACAAAAACTCTGGTTAACAGTTCTTATGTACCAAAGTTAACAGATTCATCCCAGGGCGACTGGCTCCTGTTGACAGGGTTGGTGGGGCCTGCAGAGCAGTGACTGCAGGACTCCGGGCCCCCGCTTGGGTTTCCAAATGGGATCCTGCCATAGGTAGCAAAGCTGCTGCCTTTTTTCACGCATTCCTGTTGCATCCTTTACAGATAAGTGGCTAGATCCTGCCAGATGGGTGGCTGATGTGCAGCTGCCCTGACTGAGCTGCAGTACTCGGAGCTGAGGGAAATGGGTGTGCTGACACATACGCCTGTCTTGGGTAGAGCAGCTCACTGTTTGGGGAACTCCCTGGGGCTTAAGTACATATTGATGGAAGCCAAACAGAACATCTGAGAAATCTCTCCTACTGATGGCCAAAACCTGCCTACTCTGAACCTAAAGTTGAGCACTTTATGCACCCTCTGTAGAAATCAAGTGCTGTGGCTGTTTAGTGGAATAAATACAAATGTAGGCTCTAAAGTGAGATGGAGTTGGAATGCCCCTGCCACTTCATAACAGCATGAACTCAGGCAAGTTAATTAACTTTGCAAAGCTTCGGTTTCTGCACTTGTAAATCCAGGATACTAATATCCATCTTAGAGGGTTGTTATCATGGGTAAATGAGAAAATGCACGTATAGCACTTTACATGTTTTCTGGGTGGTGGGGGAGAAACATGAGTTTTGCAGTCAGACAAGCCTGGGTAGTAATCCTTGCTCTACCACCCACTAGCAGAGTGACCTCGGGAAAGACCTAATCTCTGGGAACCTCAGTTTATTCATCTGTTTAATGGCTTGTCAGTTGTTTTGTAGTCATTTGTCAAAATTAAATGACAGTTTGTGAACATAGGTAAAGCACATATGAGAGATGCATACATGTGGGTTCACTTCCTTGGTCTTCCGCTATGTGCTCCCACTCACCTCGGGCCTGGGGAGGAAGATATCTCCCTGCTACCCTCACCCATTCATCAATGCCAACAAGGACCCACCTACCAGGGCCTTGCTGAGGATTTCACGCATCCAGTTCACAACTGCAGTCGGGAATGGATGTTACACCTGAAGTGACAAGAAGAAAAGGTACATTAATATGCAGCTCCACATGAGACGCTTCACAAAGACCAATGACACACCTGAAAGGCACAAGCCCAAAATTTATATGTGTGGTAAGCCACAGGTTTACCTCATTTTTTTCTAGACCACCACAATGAACTTAAAAAAGAATGTATGAAAGTCATTTCCCTCTGTTTCAAAATATGGAACCTAAGCTATAGAATATAAAATAGCCTATCCATTATTCCTAAAGAAAAGAGATGTGATGAAAGAAGAAAAAGAATCAAAAGGAAAAGAAGACAAAGGGAAACTCAAGGGCTGTAACTAAAACAGAATATCACAAAAAGAGTCCTGGCCCCTGGAGATGAATGATTTAATAAGCACATGGGCAAGGAGCTGGGTCAGGCAACATTTCTTTGTGCTCTCCAGCCTCTTTACTCAAGAGCTCATTTCTGAAATGGAGAGAAACAACCTGGTAAGAGGCCCAGCAGTCACAAAGTTCATTTAGTGCATGGATGCCAAATCTGCTGGACCCTCTGAAGGACCTAAATAGACCTGGGCAAAGATGGCCTTTGGTATACCAGATGTCTTTTTGCCACTGATGGAGGAGGATGGAATGTAGGAGAGATACACAGTGACCTAATTCTGTTGACTGTGCCTCCAAGAAGAATGGCAGAGATGGAATTTGTGCTTGAGGAGGGAGACAGGGTCATGATGTAAGCTGGGACAATGGAACATTCCAAGATTGTCATAGTCAAGGGTCAAGCTCTGAGAACACAAGGCACTGGAAGACCATCCCTGCTGCTATTTACATCAGATGCTTCAGTGCAGCCAAGATTCGACAGTCAGGTAAGAAAAGCTGCAGAAACTATTGCTTATATTTTTCAGATGGGAAAAGAAAGTATAGGCATTGTTAGAATCATTGAGTGTTAGCAATGGAATGGATTTTGGTTATATACGTTTACCAAAGGGATTGACCATGGCTCACTGTAAATCTAGAGACCCATATATACCGAAGCTGTTAATAACAGCTTGAAAAGATGAATAGGCCAGAGAGAGAGAGAGAGAGAGAGAGACATAAACAAACCCAAGCCCCAAACTCCTCTTTAAAATCTGAAGCAACTGAAGTTGTAAGCTTCCTAGCAACAAAGACAAAGGAGAACAAATGACCTTCAAGATCACCTCATCCAACCCCTTCATTTTATGGGTTAGGAAATGAAGGTCTATATTATTTTTAAAAGCTTTTCATCAATGAAATGTGTTTCTGTAGTTTCTGTGGCTAAGCATGGAATTATTTCCACTTTAATGTTTCAGATTGATTTTTTTTCAAATGGGCTTTTTCATGAGGCACTGCTGACCTCCCAGAAACCAATTACCCATCAAAGCAGTGCAGAATACTACATGAAAAGTTAACCTTCAAGGAGCTATAGCAGTTCACACAAGAAAACAGTCCCTTTACTGTGAGCACCATTCTCCTGTCCATCTGCAAGCCACATATTCTAGAAGCCCTCTCTGCTTCCTTCACTCAAATTATCAACAGTGCTTTTAATCCTTTTATCATGCCCACTCTGATGCCCTGAGTTCCCCCCAAGTGTCCACTTTTGCTCATAGTTGCTGGGCTGAGGGCAGAGTGAGAGGAGTTATACAAGAACCCTGACTTGATGTTGATTTTATGCTGAAACTTACCCCAGGAATTGGGTAGTCAGTTTACACATTACCAGGCAAATCAGTGATGTACCTTAGAGAACCCACTCCTTCTACCTGAGCCCTGGTGGTGCACCAGACAGTGCTGCCTCCAGACAGTTTTTGAGAAGCAACAACTGGACCAATGAAGGCCTAAAGCCTCTGAGACCAGAGAGAGGAAGCACTCCTGTGTTACTGGTGTGATGGGTATGCACTACGAAGAATATTGTGGGGTGACAGCAAGGACTCTTCACAGGTTCTACACTCATATCTCCCTACCCAAGGCACAGTGCAAAATCCAGTCTGTCTCATCTGCTTCTTGTTGCAGCTGGTATGCAGCAACCAGCTCTGCAAGGGCTGCAAACACCTTCACACAGTAACAACTTGGCAGCACCTCACCTCACCACTATGCTCTTGCTTCTTGTTTCGAGACTTCTCTGCTCAGCATTATACATATGCAACTTACAAAGTAGACCTTGATCAGTTGTAGTGGCAGCAGTTTATAGCACTTGTGGGTAGATGGTCCTTGAGAACAAAGCAACCTACCCCACTGAATGGTGACCGCCTCATCAATTGTCTCTTCCTTCTTTGCTACATTCTCTTTACACTTTTCTCTGGTTCTGTAGTCACCTGTGAATTAAAAGCATGAATACCTCTGCTTCAGGCTTAGCTTTCTGGGAAGCCCAGGCATAGGTACTCACCCTCTAGGCCATTTCTCCTGCTTTAATTAAATTGGATTAGGCTTTCTAGTCAGATTCACTGAGCAAGTAACTTATATTCTCAGATGGTTGTTTCCCTTTTAATGTTGGCAACCTAGGCTAGTTTTGCCTTCTTTTGAGGAAAGAACCCTTGTTTTCTTCTGATAATCCATCTGTTCTTCACATTTGGTTATGCAGGTCAAATATAGCTAATTTCAACTCCAGCTCAAGGGGTGAGCCTATGGTCTGGTTCCAGCCAATCAGAACACTGCAAACCTCTGGCCAATGGCAAGTCAAGGATGGCCACATAATCCAAAATAAGCCAATGTAACACAAATGACAACTTCTGCTAGGATTATTAAGTCAGAGGTGTGTTTTCTTTCCTAACTGCACTTGAACTAAAGGCCTGAACCTAGAAATTATGAGATAGAGCTGCTGCAGCCATCTGGTCAGCCTAGGAGAAGAGCCATCACATAGTGGGAGCATCACAGGAAGTCCAGCTCAGAGAATTCTGGGTCTGGGGCATGGTTTGATCTCACTCTTCCCTCCCATTTCTTTCCACTGAGCTGTGGCCGAGGCTGTAAATTTTACATTCATTTGAGCCAATACAATCACTTTTTGCTTAAACCTGTTTTTGTTACTGCCCATTTGCAACCTAAAGAGTCTTGACTAATTCATAGTTTATGTAAAACAGTCTAAAGAACAATTTTTACTTGCCTAGAAAATTTGAAAGTGCAGATAAACCATGACAGAAAAAATTTTCTCTTAGGTCTAAACCCTAAGAGAATTGACTAACATATGTAGTTCCTCCTACCTCATATCTTGGTTGTCAATGCAAGACTGTTTTTTAAGATTTGTTTTTATTAAATGTTGATGATGTTACAAATATTTATTAGATTTAAAGAATGATTATATTGGTCCTCTATCAGGGGAACTGAGGGTCATTTGGAAGCCCACACTTCACCTACTTATGTAGTTAATCCTCACTTGTACCCCACATCTCTGTAATAAAATAAAATTGAAACAAACAAGCAAAAAGAAATAATTATAAATCAAACCTCCAATTATTTGCCAATTTAAGAAAGAAAACATGCATGTTACCCATAAAGTTCTCTCTAGACATCTCCTAGATTCTTTTTTTTTTTTTTTTTTTTTGAGTTGGAGTTTCACTCCATTGCCCAGACTGGAGTGCAGTCCGCTCCCGGCCACCGCAGCCTCGACCCACTGGGCTCTGGCGATCCTTCCACCTCAGCCTTCCGAGTAGCTGGAATTACAGGCGCGCGCTACCACACCCGGCTGATTTTTGATTTATTGTAGAGATGAGGTCTCGCTGCCCAGGCGGGTCTCGAACCCGCGAGCTCAGGCAATCCACTCACCTCAGCCTCCCAAAGACGCGTGATTACAGGCTGAGCCACCGAGCCCAGCTCATCTCCTAGATTCTAAACCTTTTCCTATGCCTTCAGAGATAGCCACTATTTTGAATTTTGTGTTAGTTCCACATGCTTTTCGTTACAATTTTATCATATATCCCTAAATAATTTATGATGATTTTGCATGATTTTTAAGTTTATATAAATGCAATCATAGTGTTTATACTCTTCCTTGACTTGCTTTTTAAACTCAACACTGTGTTGTAAGATCCTTCTATATCATTGCACAGATCTGCAATGCATTTATTTTTGATGTTGTACGCATACTTATGATTTTGTTTCTCTCTTGTTGGTGAATGCTTTTATTTCCAGGCTTGTTTGTATGTTTGATATTAAAAAAAAAAAAAGTAAACATTCTTGGATATGTATCCTTGTGTACATGTTCATTAGGGTTTATACCTAAGAGAATAATCTTTCTGTCATAGTTTATCTGCATTTTCAAATTTGATAGATAAGTAAAAATTGTTCTTTAGACTGTTTTTACATAAACCATCACCTAGTATAGTTTTTCTATAATTTTTCCAAAACAAAAATATTATCAGACTTTACTATTTGTCAATAACAATGTCTATGAAATTGTATGTGGTTTAAATTTTTCATTAATTAATTCCTGAGAAAACAAACAAAAAGCCTCTTTTGAGGCTTTTAAAAGAGAGCTAGAGAAAGTGAAAGGAAAAATGCTTAAATGAGATGACTAATTTCTATACAAAGCCCATTAGTATTCTATTGTGTAAGAAAACTTCAACTTTTGAGATTATCTCTGTTACAAAGAAATCTTTTGGATGTCTAGCAAATAATTTTTTTCATTCTTATCTAACAATCATTTGCTTTTCTATCAGTCAACCTCTGTACTACCAATTTGAAAACTACCCTAATCAATAGTAGCTAGTAAGTCAAGCAAAGAGAAACAACTCAAGAGCAGAGACTGGCAAACTTTTTCAGTAAAGTGCCAGAGATCAAATATTTTGGACTTGGTGGTCACATGGTCTCTGTTGCAACTACTCATCTCTATCTACATAAGCAATCACAGACAATACAGTAAGGCCCCTACATACGAACCTTCAAGTTGTGAACCTTTAAAGATGGGAACATACATTCACATGTCCAATCACATAAGTTAGTTCATATGTCTGGGGTACTTTGTCACTTGGAAGACCATGAGCAGTTTGTTCATGGTTTTTGTGGATTTGAGAAGGTGAATGAGGAGTCCAAAGAGGTCTTCAGCAACTTTGTGACCCTCAGTGAGAAACTGGAGCTAAACCTTCAAGACGATGACTTCATTGAACTCTTTTCTGTTCAACATGAGGAGCTTACTAGTGAAGACCTGATGGACTTGGAGGCCCAGAGAATGGATGAAGAGAGACAAGAGGAAGAAGAAGTAACTGAAGAACCAAAGAGATTCACATAGGACATGACAAGAGAATTTTCTTTATTTGAGGAGGCTCTGCTGGTTTTTAAGGCACAGGACTTGATTGCAGAACTGTAACAAATGCTGCAACAGCTGTTCAGAATGTAATCCAGTGTTACAGTGTCATCCATGATGAGAAAAAAATAAGCCACTACTCAGACATCACTGAATCGTTTTTTTCAAGAGAGTAGATAGAATTGAATCCAGCAAGGAACCAGAAATCTGTGCCATCAGCGTCAGGCATGAGTGAAATTGCAGCTGGCTCTCTGTCTCCTATTGCTGACCATCCTTCTGCTCTACCATCTCTCACCTCCTTTCCTTCCTCCAGTCAGTAACTCTTCTTGCCTGTTCACTCGATGCCAGCCCATGTATGACAACTGATGTACTGTACTTTACTACTGTACTTTTCATGGTATTATACTGTCAGTTTAAACATGTTTTCTTTATTTTTTGTGTTCATTTGTTTTTTATGTATTATTTGTGTGAAAAGTAGTATAGACCTATTACAGTACAGTACTATATAGTCAATTGTGGTTGGGTACATAGGCTAACTTTATAGGACTTTCAAACTAATTTAGCTTATGAACAGGCTTTTGGAACAGAACTCATTGGTATGTAAGAGACTTACTATATTTAAATGAATGGATGGGGCTGTGTTCCAGTGAAACTTTGTTTACCAATAAAAGTAGTCACAATATTTGACCTGTGGGCTAGAGTTTGAAGATCCCTGCCCCAGATAATCAGATAGTCAGTAGATGAGCCTGCTAGAAAACACTCAGAAGTACACTGAGAGGACATTCAATAATCCCTTTGGTCTATTTTTATTGTTTGAATAATTTTTATTTTCTTTTGTTTGAGTGGGAGTCTCACTGTTGCCCAGGCTGGAGTGCAGTGGCTTGCTCACAGTCACTGCAGCCTTGACCTGCTGATCTCAGGTGGTCCTTCTGCCTCAGTCTTCCAAGTAGCTATAACTTCAGACCTGTGCTACCGTGCCTGACTAATTTTTAATTTCTTTTAGAGATGAAGTCTCATCAAGTTGCCCGAGTTGGTCCTGAGCTCCTGATCAGGCAATCCTCTCGCCTCAGCCCCCCATAGTGCTGGGATTACAGGTGAAAGCCACTGATCCCAAATTAAATAATTTTTCTTAACAATCTCCTTCTTGATCATAAATAACCTCCAAAGATTATTCTTGATTATGAAAAGCTGATCTTATTATTTGGGCCTGACTTATTTACATAGTTGCGGTAAAAAGTGTTAATTAACACACATAAGCCACCTTTTAATATTGTCACCAAATCTGGAACCCTATGGCATTAAGCAACTTGTAAGGCCAAAAAATTAACATCTGTCTGAAGAAGTGGAATAGTTTCTACTGTTTTGGAGATGTGTTTTATTGCCCTTATTTTCTTTTCTAGGCCAGAAAACCAAACCCGAGACATGTATCTCTACCAATTTCGCTTGCAGGGCCTATAAATGTGGATGAATTCCCCTCTCTATTAAGGTTCCTGGCCAGTCAAGTAGGCTTTCTTACTACCTATAAGGATTGGAAGCTTTAAGCCAGGGGTCAGCAAGTTTTTTACAAAGGACCAGAGAATAACTGTTTTAGATTTTGAGAATGATGAGGTAAGCTCCACAGACAACTTGTGAATGGGCTTGTGTAAATAAAACTTTATTTACAAAATGGTTGATGGGCAGGATTTGGCCCACAAGCTGTAGTTTGCCGGTCTCTGCTTCAAGCCACAGAACAAGTACTAGTCGTTTTCTCATCAGATATCATAGAAGGTGAAGAAAAGTAGACAAATAGCCCAAGACAAGCTTGTCCTTTTAATAGAACATCTAATGCTCTTTGATTTGTATCAGTATAATATTCAATACCAAAGTAATCACAGCTATTTAAAAAAATATTTTTAATAAACTCAGCAAAAGGAAATCACCTTTGGCAAAAGTTTAGCTTATTGTATTGCTTCTTTTCAAACTCCTTATTTGCTCATTACATCATCCAAGCAAATAGAATTCCCTTCTGCAAAAGGAATCTATATTTTATTCTTCAGTATCTACTTTCACATTTTAGAAAAACCAGAATAATAAAATAATTAGTTTTATTTTAAACAAAGCTATCTTCTTTTTCACCTAACCCAAACACTTCATTACCCTTTGTACTAAACTGCACCTCTATGCGAACATTGCTCCTAGGAGAGTCTCATTCATGTATGCCAATTATAAATTTTTAACAAAGTATATAACATCTATTTCCCAGAGAGAACTGGGAGGTAGGTGACAACTGTCATATGTAAACATTTTAATAGCACTGCAAAGCTCATTTGCATGTATAACACAAACCCCGCAGGCACAAATACCTATTTTGCATCTTTTACCTCTTTAAAATGGCAAAAAAATCATTATCTTTGTTTATTTTAACCAGTGGAATAGCCATTCTACAATGTATCAAAGTAAGAAGCTAAGAACATACACACTTCTTTTTCTTGGTAGCATTTCATTTACTTAGAAATTAACAAACTATTCAAAAATGATATATTAAGAAACTCAATTAGTATTGGTCTAAGACCTTAAAATTAACTAGAGAATTTGTCAACTAAATTTAAATTGACACACCACAGAACATAATTACTATTGAAATAACTCATTTGTCAGAATTATGATTCAATTTATACACATAATATTATTTGTAATCTGAAACATATGTAAGTGATGTAAGCTTCTTTAGGAAGGAAACCAGCATAAGAAGTTTAGGAAGATTAGATTAGTCAGCCTCCTAATTAATAAAATTAAATTAAAAACAGGAAACTCTTTTTCCTTAAAAATAAAATAAGATATACATTTGTATTATACGATATGCCAATAAAATCAAAGAAACACATATAGATGTTTTGAAAGCAAATTTATCTCACCAGTCTGATTTGTTCAAGAATTCATTTTTATTCCATGATCTTAGATTTTTATTTAGCAGTTTTTATGTTTTGTTTTGTTTTGTTTTTTTTGAGTTGGAATCTTACTCTGTCACCCAGACTGGAGTGCAGTGGCCTCACTCGACCACTGCAGCCTCAACCTGCTGGGCTCTGGCGATCCTTCCGCCTCAGCCTTCCAAGTAGCTGGAACTACAGGCACATGCTACCATGCCTGGCTAATTTGTGATTTATTGTAGAGATGAGGTCTCGCCAATTTGCCCGCAGGCTCAGGCAATCCACTCACCTCCGCCTCCCAAAGTGTGGGACTACAGGCTGAGCCACTGAGCCCGGCTAGTTTTTTTTTTTTTTTTTTTTTTTTGACCTAGTATAATGAAATCATTAGAAGTTTAGTTTCTTTGTTTTCTGGGAATTGGAATATTCAATGTAAGAAGTTCTTATTAATATACATAAGCCAATTAGAAGAGAGGACATTTATTAATGTACATAAACCAATTAGAAGAGAGGACATAATTTAATTTATTAATATGTCATGTATATATGTGCAAACACACACACACACACACACACACACACACACACACACACACACACACACACACACATATATATATCATCACCCAATGAGAGGCAAAGCCTCTTCTCAGTTATAGATGTAGAGAGCTTGAAGCTTAGGCTTTATAACTTTGACCCACAGGACAGAATAACTTAGAAAACAAACAAAAAAAAACACCAATATACATCTGAAAGATCTCTTCTACCTTCCAGGGGAAGCAATACATCCTTCACAAACACACAAACCAAATATTTAAGACAATCTTGTTACCTCTGATTCAGTGAGCTTAGATTCCTATCTTCTTCACTTGACAAAGATTACCTAATGGAAGCACCAGTCATGGCTGCCTACAACCGGTGTATGGATAATCTGAAACCCACTTCCCACTGCCTTGGAATCTGTCCGTGCAGTGGGGCTATAGGTTTACTCCCTGAAATAGAATGTGGTTAGCAGAGGGAAGAGAATGGAGCAGACAGTGGGGGGGAAGAAGGGGATGGAGAGGGAGAGGAGTAAGGGGGGAAACAGATGAGTGTACCAACAAATGGAGAGAGAGACCTAAACTGAAACAGTTAAAAATAATAGACCACGGCTACAGACTAACCAACTCCCATACAAAAAAAATTAAAACATACAATGATGCTAACATACAGGCTAGCCAACTACCTTATTGGTGTGCTGCTCCTCTATACAAAGATATGGTTAACTGAGAGGAGAAAAGAGAAGAAAAAGAAGAGGAAAAGAAAAAAAAACCACAAAACAGTAGGAATAGAATTGTCATTAACCTAACAGAACCAATCGAGCACACTCTGTGACTTTTCGTTTAAGTCCAGTGTCCTTTCAGCTCTGATTTCTAGCTGTCTTTTCAAGTTGGTAAATTAGTTCACAGTTAGGGTCAGTTGCCCCTGGCCTGCTGTGAAGGTCAGTTCAGATCACCCTCAGTTCACTATTCAAATCTGGCCTCTGTTTTTCAAGCTTGTTTCTCCCGTTTCGGTGTTGTTACCTTGTATCGCCAGCAGGTGGTGCTATCCTAGCTGTTCGCCCCAGAGGGGATGGAGCTGGACAGGAGCCAGCCTGGAGTAGGGCAGAGGCCAGAGATGGGAGCCTGCCTCAGGCACACAGGAGAAGACCCACGGCCAGTAGGACGTCACGGTGGCAGCAGAGGTGGCAGCGATCCCAGCAGATCTTGCCTGCAGGGGCTTCAAGGACTGAAGTCGTGGATTGCCTCAGGCACAAGTGGCGTGATGCGCTATGGCCGCCACAGAGGTTGCGCAGCGCCGGCAGCTGCTGTGTCTGTGGCTGCAATGCTCCAGCGGTGGTGATGGCCGAGCTCCGTGTGAAGAGCAGGCTGCCCACGTTGGGATCCGCAGCCCCCAGGGAGAGAGCCAGAGACTTTCTGCGTTCTCCTTTGCAGAGGATTTCATAGACCAGGCTGCCCCGTCGCCATCTTGCCGGAAGTCCCCCCCAGAATTTCTGATGATAAACAGATTTAGGAACCATTACATTACGTAGGAGTATTGGGGAAAGAATTAAGTAAATAGATTGATCTGCTCATTTTGAAAAGTTCATTGTAGAAACTTGCAGAGAAAGTTTTAGAGGGAGAAGTAGCAGAATGTTGAGTAAAAATAGAGAGGAGGTTTAGCAAATTTTTGGAATGAGCATAGAGGAAATTTAAACAATGACCTAAGGAACTTATATTTTGGGCAGTGATGAAGATTGCAGGGTTATCTTTTAATTAGCTTCAAGACAATCAGAATCAAAAGTCCAAGTAGTTCCCTCAGGCCTTTGAGAACATAGATGCAACCTGGTAAGGCAAGCGGGAGGTGGTTAACTTCCATGCCATCCTCACGACTAGGGGCAGCAGCTGTACTATATGTTCAATGCAAGGAACGTTTCCTGGCCATCAGATTATGTCCCAGATCAGATTAATGACATCTTATACACACACACAGTATTTTTCTGAGAAAGGGTTCAGTTTGAATAAAAATAATTTTAGGTGAGGCACAATTTGCTGTTCCATGTTATCATCTTGTGATTCAACATCTAGTGGACCTTGATTGAATTTTCTCAAGAAAAGAATGCAAGAAGCAGTAAAGTGAGTCAAGTAGGAGTTGCTACAGTGGGAACGTAGACATTAACTAAGAAAACAAAACCTTAATAGGCCTTGAACCATTATCCTCCACCCATCCCTCAAACAAAATGTTATGTCCTTGTCATAATCCAGAACCTGTGAGCATGTCATAATTTGGAAAAGGGTTTTTGTAGGTGCAATTAAGTTCAGGATCTCGAGATGAGATCATTCTGGATGATCCTGCTGAGCCTTAATCCAAAGGCAAATGTCTTTATAAGAGAAACACAGAGGAGAGAGACAGAGAAGAAAACCATGTGACAATGAAGGCAGAGATGAGCCAGTAAACACCTGGAGCCACCAAAAGCTAGAAGAAGTGAGAAAGGATTTTCCCTTGCAGCCTCCAGGTGGAACACGGCCCTGTCAATATCTTGATTTTGAATTTCTCATCTCCAAAATGATGACAGAACAAATGTTAGTTGTTTTAAGTTACTTGGTCTATGGTAATTTGTTACAGCAGCTTTAGGAAATGAATGTATACCTCCACCATGACAAAATGGGGAAACATTCTTCTCTCACTACTGTTTTGTGCAATATGTAAGTGATGGAAAAGGGAAAGGAGATGAAGCCAATGAGGAGGTGTGCAAAGGTCTCAACTTAATGGGAAAGGCAGATAGTAAGAAAGATGGTGGAGTGCATTATAAGGACCATGCTAGGAGATGGAATACTGTCAGTGCCTGCTATCCCTACAGCCAAGAAAGCAGAGACAACAGAGACAAAAGCAGTGGTAGAGTAGCTGGAAGCCTTGGAGAATTTCAGTGGTCAGTGGAGTCACCAAATCTGCTCAGGATTGTACCTCAGGAATGAGGGGTTTATTGGGAACAAGCCCCCGATGATTCTTTCAGTGGGAGGTCCATGCACCCCTCCTCTCAAAAACCAGGTGGATAGAAGGGGCGGCACCCCAGTTATGTGCTCAATGCTTAGTCATTCTATGTTAGGTGGCAGTTTTTCTTGAATTATCTTAGACTATATCGCTGTGTCAAACAAAACCAAAATGCTGCCTGAGGGAATAATTGCTAGAAAAGAAGAAGTGGCTTGGGAGAAATCTACATTTTCATATGTTTATTCAATCTTTCTTCTGTATCGGGTGAGCAGAAGGAACATTCCTCCAAACAGTCACATAAGAAAGAGTAAGGCTCTGTTCTCATCAATGCCAAATAAAGACAAGCGGGTATCCAAGAGTGGATATCATCAAACTAGTATTTCTTAAATATTTGCTCACCATTTACTTAGCAGAGGAGGGAACAGGGGAATTTCTGCTTGTATCTTGAACACAATGTGATAGCAAATTTTTTTTTTTTTTTTTTTTGAGTTGGAGTCTCACTCTGTCGCCCAGACTGGAGTGCAGTGGCCGCAGTCTCGGCCTGCTGGGTTCCGGCGATCCTTCTGCTTCAGCCTTCCATGCAAATTTTTAAGGAAATTCTTCTGCGTGCTAACTTATTTTCATTTACTAAAGCAGAATCAATACATGTGAAAAAAATCCTTCGTAAAATCCTCTTATTTTTTAATAGGTTTTTGTTCTCCGGTTTACTTTCATTATATACTGGAGCAGACAACTTCTTGAGACACATATCAGTGGTTTAAAAAAGGTAACTAAAAGAATCATTTAATTTCACTGAACTGTCCTATAACCCATGATGTTTGTTCAGATTGCCAACATAAGTCATATGAAAAACTCAACAGACACAGGTCAGCACAAGAGAGGAGGGCTTTAATATTTCTGTTCCAGACTTGAAACTATATTTGCCGGTATAGAAGTCATTCCTAGTTTACCGATTATAGGAGAAGTTATACCTGAAGATGAGTGAAGCAATGCCATATTTCTATGAACTTTTGTGTTTTATAGATGGACATCTTTGGCAGCCAGCTTTCTTTCTTCTCCTTAATTTGAATGTGGATCTGATGACAGCATCCATCCATTGGCCTTTGCTTCAGACTGGGGCCTGTAGACGATTTAAGCCTATGGACAAGCTCTGTGAGTCTAAATTCTTCAAGTCTCCATTCTTCAAGACACAGTGTACATCCTGTAGTTTCCAATGAGTCATTTCTGATGCTGCAGTTGACACAAAGTTCTTTCCTATTGAGCCATTATAATTATTGCATATGAATTAATTCTGGAACTTAATTAACATTTTTTATTAAAACTTTGAGTTTGCAAAGTGCTTAGATTTTGATAGATGATAGATTTTGATTATTATGGAAAACCTGTGAGGTAGGGTTTAAGATTATTATTTTCAATTTTCAAGACAATAAGCCTTGGAATGCTTTGACCAGGATCACACATGCAGGGAATGATAGTGCCAGGATTCTGCCCAGGTCATTTGTTCACTTTTCTGGTTACAAATACCATCTTTCATTGACTCTAAGATGCATTTTTTTTTTTTTTTTTTGGTTTACGTTTTAACATCTCTAAAACTGTTTTGATGTGTTTAGTTGGTACTATTTTTGTTTCTTAGGAGTATAACATATTATAAACTGGTGTTCCTACTATAATGATCTCTTAGATTAGGTGGAATATTGTATTTGATGAGGGTTTTCCATATGCAGGAAGCTTTGCTGGGCGCTGAGAATAAAACTGTGAGTGACATAGCTGTCTTTCCCACTCCTGTGGAGATTTCAGTGTTTCACCCTGCATCTTTATACCATCCAACCCCAGACTGCTGAAAATTGTTTTCTATTTGTCCCATGTGTTAGAAACAGTAGTCTTAACAAAATTACAGGCACAGTGCTGCATCTAGCTGAATTGCCTTTCTTGTATGTAACCCATGATAACTTTCCAGTGTACTTTTTCTATTGTTTACTTCGGCTTTCCACACCAAATAGAAAGTGGTCCCAGGTGGTAGAATCATTATATTGATCTAGACTTTTAAAATATTTCTTCTAGACCTTAGGAAATCACAGATGGGTCCGGGAAATGGAGACACTAACAGAGATCTACAGCTCTGTATGCTGTAATTTGCTAGTATAGGATCTGAATCCTTAGGAGGAAGTGGAAGTTGAAAGTAACCCTTCCCTGTACATACTGCCCCCAAATGCCACAATCACATTGCCAAAACCAAAACTAAACCAACTAAAGCAGAATTGGTTTCTTTATAGCAATCTTGGCATTAGCAGCAGCCAGAGAATGAGATGCAGTGGAGTTCTGAGAAATAGTGTGACTGAGAAACCCAACCTACAGCCATGGTTTTTCTGCTAACCAACTGTCAATCTCTGAAACAACAGTGACTTGTCTTGAAAATGAATGCATTAGACTGGATGGTCTCCAGGTCCCTCCTGGTCTTAACAGTATAAGAATGGAAGCCAACTAAAGTTTGGTTTTATTTTTCACTATGTGCTTCCAATTAGGGGTTAGCACTCAACAGATGCTTGGCCCTTGATTAAGGGGATGAAACAGCAGTTGTGCAAGAACCTGGTGTTGATGATAATTTATTAATCACTGTAGTGACATGAAGCAGAGGGACTGGTAACTAAACACCCCTCTGCCCCCTTTCTGCTAGAGAAGTATCTGACAGAGAGCATGAGAAGAGCAGGAATGATTACGGTGGACAATCAGTATTCTATTGCAGAGAACCAGGCACAGTTTCTGCACCTGCTTTCCTGCCCCAGTTATGCCTTGTAGCCAAGCAAGTGACTGATGTGAACACGTAGCAGATCCATCTTCCAAACCAATACCATCCTAGGAACCTTAGGAAAAGTCATTTCTGACCATCAGATTTAAATACTGGCATTCAGTTTTACTGTGTTCTTTCTCTTTATTTTACTTTTATAGTGAGAATACACTTGCGCATGCATACCTTTGTTTGAAACTGTACTCCCTAGGAAATAACCAAGGATACATTTCTTTTCTCTGGACGTCTCATCTCTGAAGGAGCCAAGTTGTCAGGAGTCCTTGAAAACACCAGGACACACGCTGATGATTTCCAATTCGTTGTTACCTATCAAAAGGGGCTTTAGGAGTCACCATTACTTCTGTGCAGGCCATGACACAGGGCAAGGGTTGTCATGAAACAACAAGCCAAGGCCAATTAAAGAGTTGGAAGGGAACTTGGAGACACTCTGGTCAAAACCCTGCATTTTATGGACATGGTGATGTGACTTGTACAGGGTTGGTTAATTCTTGAACTAAGGTCCCCCTGTTCTCAGTTCAGTCTTCTCATCCCTTCCAGAGTTCACAACCATTAAGTGATGAGCTACAGACTCTACAGTCAAACAAAGACTTCTGGAAAGTACCTCCCCCCTATCATGAGGCAGTGCCCTGGGAGGCAGAGTTTTCCCCAGATAATATCTCAGGAGTAGAGGCACAAAGTGGAGAAAATGAAGTGATAAGTTGAAAACACAATAATCAATAGAAATACAAAATTAGAATATCCCCTTTCACTTCAGTGTTATGCTTTTCTTCTAAAGTTAAAAGAAGAAATAACTATGTTATGATGAAAAGCTTACTCAACATAACATCAGATACCAGGTCTAATCCTGGCTCTTTCTTATTTTCCAGCTGGGCAAAGCAGCATGGCAGCAAAGCTTCGGGTATAGAGTTTAATGGAGTTTAGAAAACCATTCTGTAACACCTCCCATAGATACATGCAAAATTTCTAGTGGATCTTACTACATCATGTGATATGTATTTTTTCTTCTTTTTTTCCCTCTAACCTGTTTTGATGTCTCTATTTTTTCAACAACAACAAAAAATGTATGACAATTTTAGCTTGAGTGCATATTAGTGGTTTTAAGTTCCAGTCCTCTTACCCTTTCCAAATAGAAGTAAGAGTGCATACTTGCAGAAAGATTGCTATAATTGAATGAGATAATACAATCAGACTAGCATACATGTAGTAGTTGCTCAATAAGCATATTTACATTCCCTTGAGTGACCTTGCATAATAGATTTATTTTCACTAGGTATCTATTTCTTCATCAGAGAAAAGAAATTATGTTAATAACAAACCCCAAGGTAGTAAAAGTTGAGTGTGATGGAATATGTAAAAAGCTGTGGAAATAAGGGCAATAATACGGAATATAAATGCTGAATATGATAACATAAAAACACTTATGCAGCTATTGAAATTGTAATGTAGTGCAGTATAAAGTGGCATAAAATGATGACTACTCCAAAATATGATACCACTACACACTTATCTGGATGGTTAAAATTAAGAAAAAATGATAATACCAAATGCTAGCTAAGATGCAGAGAAACTAGAGAACTCTTGCATTGCTGGTAGGAAAGTAGAATGGTACAGCCATTTTGGAAAACAGTTTGGCAGTTTCTAAACGAAACATGCAATTTCTATACAAATCCAGTATTAAGCTTTGAGGCATTTATCCCAGAGAAATGAAAACCTGTATTCACACAAAAACCTGTCCATGAATGTCCATAGTGGCCCAATACTGGAAACAAACCACATGTCTCTAGTGGGTTAAACAAAATGTGGAAGACACACCATGAAATACTACTCAGAAATAATAAGGAATGAACTATTGGTACACATTCCTTGAATGAGTCACCAGGGAATTATGCTCAGTGAAAAAAGCTGATTCTTGGGGGTCTCTTGGGAAGAGGTAGCAGAAGTCAGTTGCTCCTCAGCTCCTGGCACCTGGCCCAGGCCACCACCTCTGGCAGCAGGACAGGTTCAGGCAGAGGAGAAGGCCTGGTGAGGAAATCTGGAGCTAAGCCTTGACGCCGGCAAGGAGACACTGACCAGGGCCATTTTCTCTGTCCCAGGATGAGGTAGAGACGTTCATTGGCCTGCCTGGCTATGTTCAACCTCCAACCTAGGACCCAGAGGTGATCTCCCCATCCTCTCTGGGATCAACCATGGCTGACCCAGAGAGGAAACATCAGGAGCAGACTTAGAGAGATGGACGCCCCACCCTCATGCTGGACAAGGCATGGACACATCTGATTTGAATGGGGATTTGGCAGTGCTGCAGCAGCAGGTGAGTTGGGTGAGTCCAGATCTGATTCACCCTCCTGACTCACACTAAGAGCAACCCGATCCACCTGCACCAAGAGCAGAGGCACAAGGCTAGAGACTGGAGCCTGCTTCCTACCACAGCTGTGGTAGGGAGCAAGAATGATACTTTGGAGAAAACTGACGTTCCAAAAACAGTCACAGAAGGAGGTCTTTTTCTCTCTCTCTCTCTCTTTTTATGTTTTAGTATTTGTTTTATTTTTCTTATTTTTTTCATGCCTTTTAGTTTTTCTGTTTGCATATGGGTTTTTAAAATTTTTATTTTTTGAGTCAGAGTCTTGATCTGTCACCCAGACTGGAGTGCAGTGGCACACTCATGGCCACCACAGTCTCAATCTTCTGGTCTCAGGTGACTTTTCTTCCTCAGTCTTCCAAGTAGCTGGAACCACAGGTGCTTACTACTATGCCCAACTAATTTTTTTTATTAATTGTAGAGACGAGGTCTTGCCATGTTGACCAGACCAGTCTTGAACCTGTGGGCTTAGGCAATCCTCTTGCCTCCATCTCCCAAAGTGCTAGAATTACAGGTATGAGCCACTGTGCCCAGCTGCATATGGGTATTTTTGAGGGTGAGTGCATCATCAGGTTTTGTGTTTGTTTGTTTGTATGTTTGCATATTTTTGTCTTTGTTTATTCGTTAGTTGGTGTGCCCATCTGTTTTCCTTCTCCTCCTCTTTTTTCAGCTTCCTTTCATCTAGCATCTTTCTTCTGTTCTTTTTCTTTGTCTTATCTTGTTTTGCTTTCAGGGGCATACATATGCCCCAACTGCATGGAAAGATTGTAAAGTGGTGAGATACAGGATCTGGGGGCTCACACCAACTGTTAGCAGATACTGAGATCTGTAGATAGCTTCTGAACTACATCACCCCCATAACACCTTAATCAAATCTCAAAACTGCAAAAGGCACAGACCCCCAACCCCAGTTTATCTTCAAAATTGTACAAAACCAGAAGATCTACATAAGGAAGAATAGAGGATTAAGAAAGCAGAAGTGAAAGCTATTCCCCCTATCATTGAGCAACAGAATTAAAGAAATAGGGGAAAGAGGAGAAAAATCATCACAAATGAAGAAGAATCAAAAGGGGATCACAAGTTGCATCCAGACCTCTGAGCAGACAGCACCTGAGAATAGAGACTTCAGAACTCAATGAAGTGCTTCCAGAATGACTGGTCTCAAATCACAAACCTAGGTATAAAGATATTAATAAGGAGAATGAATAGAAATGAGGAGAGACAAGAGGAAAGAATGAAGAAGTTGATAACTGAGATGATGGCAATAAAGAATACAGTAAATGAAATAAATGACAAACTGACAAGCATGGAAAGCAGAATTAACCAAGCAGAAGAAAGAATCTTAGAGCTTGATGACCAAAATTTGGAACAAACACAAACTATTAAAAGCAGAAAAGAAGTTTAAAAAGACAGAACAAAGTCTCCAAGAGCTGTGCAATTATACCAAGGGGTCAAACCTATGATTAATTGGCATTCCTGAGGTAGATAGAGAAACAGAGACTACCTGGAACAAACATTGCATAAAATTATCCAAGAAAATTTCCCTCATCTCATCAGAGATGTTCACCATTCAAACAAGAGATTCAGAAAACCCCTACAAGACATCAAATGAGAAGACCAACTCCTAGACACATAGTAATTTGCTTACACAAAATAGGTATAAAAGAAAAAATTTCTAAGGGCTGCAAGAGAGAAAGGTCAGACTATTTACCAGGGAAGACCAATAAGAAGAGCAGCAGACTTCTCTACAGAAATACTTCAGGCTGGAAAAGACTGGAGTCCAATCTTCAAAGTTCTCAAAGATAAACACTTCCTACAAGAATTTTCTACCCAGCTTAACTAAGCTTCATCAGTAATGGAGAACTAAAATCCTTCCCAGATATTCAATCCCTAAACGTTTATGCTGCCTCCATACTGGCTCTACAAGAAGTACTTAAGAAAGTATTAAACCCAGAAGAAAGAAAGAAAAAAAGAACAACCACACTTTTCCCAAGAATAAAGGAAAAAGATCGAAAACACACACATATATCAACCCCCAAATCAAAAGAAAACCAACCAACCAAAAAAAAACAAAAAAAAACAAAACCCAAAACTAACATCAACAAACCTTATAAAAACCTCATGACAGGGATAAATGCCCACATCTCAATAATTAGCCAGAATAGGACTAAATGCACCACTGAAAAGACATAGAATGGAAAACTGGATTTTAAAAAACATGACACAACAATATGCATCTCCAGGAAACTTATCTCACTAAATTAGACACTCATAGACTCAAAGTAAGAGGTTGGAAAACAAATTTTCAGGCTAATGAAACACAAAATAAAGCAGGAGTTGCAATCTCAATATCAGACAAAATATCCTTGAAGCTATCAAAAATGAAAAAAGATACAGAAGATCACTACATAATGATAAAATGTTCAATCCATCAACAAGAAATATACAGCCTAAACATATATGCACCCAACATAGGAGCACCAACCTTTAAAAGCACCTTCTAGGTAAACTACAAAAAGATATTGACTCTAACACTATCATCGCTGGGGAACTAAATTCCCCACTAACAATCTTAGATAGATCTTCAAGGCAAAAAATCAACAAGGAGATCTGGAACTTCAACTTGACACTTGACCAAATGAACTTAGTAGATACCTACAGAACACTCAACCAAACAACCATGGAATATCATTCTACTCATCATACAAAACATACTCCAAAGATCTACCACATCCTCAGCCATAAATTAAATACAAACAAATTTCGTAAGGTCAACACACTGCCATGCATCTTCTCAGACCACAGTGGAATAAAAATAAATATCAACACCAACAAAGCTGCCCCCAAAAAGATGTGGGCACTAAACAGCATGATGGTGAACAACTTCTAGGTGAACATGGAAATCAAAGCAGAAATTAAAAGATTTCTGGAAACAAATGAAAATAAGGACACATCTTACCAAAACCTCTGGGATGCCATGAAAGCAGTACTGAGAGGGGAATTCATTTCTTTATGAACACACATCAAGAAAATGAAAAGACCACAAGTTAACAACCTAACAAGTTATCTAAGACAGGTGGAAAGACAAGACCACCAAAACCCTAACTTTAGCAGAAGAATCCAGATCATCAAAGTGAAAGCCCAAATACAGAACATAGAAGACAAAAATATCATAGAAAAAAATCAACAAAACAAAAAGCTGGTTCTTTGAAAGGATAAACAAGATTAATGGACCCCTGGCCAATTGACCAAGAAAAAGCCCAAAGAAACACAACCAGAAGTGCAGGTGATGAAATCACAATGGGCCACAAAGAAATACAAAAGAATGTCAGAGATTACTATGCACACCTGTATGGAAAAAAAGCCAAAACCCAAAATGAAATGGAGGACTTTCTGACATCACACAACCTCCTAAGGGTGTAACAAGAAAAAATTGAGACATTAAATAGACCAAAAACAACCCAGGAAATTGACTCCATCATAAGAAAACTACCTGCAAAAAAAAGTCCTGGATCAGATGTCTTTCCAGCAGAGTTCTACATAACATACAAGGAGAAATTGATACCAATCCTATTGAAAGTATTCCAAGCAATCAAGAAAGACAGAATTCTCCCCAAATCATTTTGTAAAGCTAACATCACACTGATACCGACATGAGGTAAAGATCCTACAAAGAGAAAGCTACAGATCAATATTCCTGATGAGCATAGATGCAAAAATACTCAAGATTCTAATAGAATCCAATAACACATCTCAAAAATCATTCACCATGACCAAGTAGGCTTCATCCCCAGGATGCAGGGCTGGTTCAACATCCGCAAGACCATAAATATAATTAAATACATCAATAGATGTAAAAATAGAAGTCACTTGATTATATCATTAGATGCAGAAAATGCTTTCAATAAAATCCAGCATCACTTCTTGATAAAAACCCCTGAATACCTAAGCATAGAGGGAACATAGCTCAAAATAGTAAGAACCATCTATGAGAAACCCACAGCCAATATATTACTAAATGGACAAAAATTGGAAGCATTTCCTCTGAAAACCAAAATAAGACAAGGCTGCCTGCTTTCACTCCTCCCGTTCAACATAGTGTTGGAAGTCCTAGCTACAGCAATGAAACAAGAGAAGGAAATCAGGTGTATCCAAATAGGAATAGAGGAAGTCAAGTTATCCCTCTTTGCTGATGATATGATTCTATACCTCAAAAATCTAAGAGAATCTAAAACCTTCTTTGGCAAAGTCTCAGGACACAAAATCAATGTGCAAAAGACATATTCTTATACACCAACAACAAACAGACAGAGAACCAAATAAAAAGCATAATCCTATTCACAATAGCAACAAAAAATGAAATACCTTAGCGTCTTCCTAACCAGAGAAGTTACAAAACACTGCTCAAAGAAATCAAAGTTTGCACAAACAAATGGAAAAACATTCCATGCTCATGAGTTGGAAGAATCAACACTGTTAAGATGTCCATCCTACCCAAGGTAATCTACAGATTTAATGCAACACCCATTAAATTACCAGCATCATTCTTCTCAGACCTGGAAATGACAACACAGGAATTCATATGGAAACATGAATGGCCACGAATAGACAATACAATCCTCAGCAAAAGAAACAAAGCAGGAGGATCACACCTCCAGACTTTAAACTGTATAATAAGGCTACAATAATCAAAACAGCCTGGTATTGTTACAAGAACAGGCATATAGACCAATGGAACTTGATAGCAATTCCAGAAGCAAAAACTCAATTTCTCAAGCAACTCATCTTTGATAAAGTCTCCCCTAACAACCACTGGGGAGAGGAGAACTAATTCAGTAAAATTGGCTGATGTAACCACATGCAGAAGATTAAAACAAGACCCTTACCTATCTCCTTACACAAAAATCAACTCTAAATGTATCAAAGACCTAAATGTAAAACCTCAAACTATAAGAACCTTAGAAAATGCAGGAGACACCCTTATGGAAATTGGAACTGGCAACCAATTCCTGTTCAAAACCACAAATGATTGTGCCATAAGAGATAAGGTAGACAAGTGGGACCTCATCAAACTGAAAATCTTCTGCAAAGCAAAAGAAACCATCAAAAGAGCGGAGAGACAGCCCACGTAATGGGAAAAAATATTTGCCAACTGTATATTGGACAAAGGCCTAACATCTAGGATCTACAAGGAACTGTAAACTGCTGAAAAGAAAAAACAAATAGCCCTATTAAAAAATGGGCAAAAGATATGAATAGACACTTCCCAAAATAAGACATGTGAGAAGCCAACAGATACATGAAAAAAGGTTCAGCTTCGCTAATCATCAAAGAAATGCAAATTAAAACCACATTGAGATACCACCTAACTCTTGTTAGAATGGCCATCACCAATAACTCAAAAAACAACAGATCCTGGAGAAGATGCGGGGAAAAGAGAACACTTCTACATTGTTAGTGAGAGTGTAAACTAGTACAGCCTCTATGGAAAACAGTGTGGCAATTCCTAAAATATCTAAAAATCATCCTTCCATACTACCTAATAGTCCCCCTTCTGGGAATATACCTGGAGGCACTCAAATCACACTATGAAAAAGATACCTGCATATGCATATTTATTGCAGTATTATTCACAATAGCAAAAACATGGAACCAACCATGCTGCCCACTGAAAGTGGACTGGATAAAAATATGTGGTACATGTACACAATGGAATATTACACAGACATAAAGAACGACATAATTATGAACTTTGCAGCAACTTGGATGGATTTAGAGTCTGTAGTACTGAGTGATCTATCACAGAAACAAAGAACTGAGTACCTCATATTCTCACTCATAAGCAGACTAAACAAGTATCATAATACTCTAAGAAAGAGATTGGTAGTAGTGGGAAACTGCTGGGGGAGTGAGGCACACTTCATCAGTAAGGGTACCTGATATCAACCTAGGTGAATTGGGGACCAAAGTGAGGCACAAACTTTACCTGTACAATGACCATTTGTATATCTAACCCTGAATTGTACCCCATATCTTCAAAATAAAAAAATTTTAAAAGCCAATCTCAAGAGATTACTGCCTTAGTTTTCTGTTCAGACTGCTATAACAAAATACCTTAGACTATGTAATATGAAAAATACATAAATTTATTTCTTAGTTTTAGAGGCTGAGAAGTCCAAAATCAAGGCACCAGCATTTTTGGTGCCTAGTAAGGCCTTGCTCTTCACAGATGGCACCCTCTTGCTGCTTTCTCACATGGTGGAAGGAGTCAACAAGCTCCCCCCAGGCCTTCTTTATAAGAGCACTAATCCCTTTCATGAGGGCTGTGCTCCGTGACGAATCACCTCCCAAATGCTCTACCTCGTAATGCTATTGCACTGGGAATTAGGCTTCAACATATGAATTTGGATGTTGGCTACATACATTCAGACTATAGCAGTTCTATACTGTAAAATTCTATTTATATAATATTCTTTAAATGACAAGTTATAGAACTAAAGAAGAGATTAGAGGTTGAAAGAATTAGGAATGGATTGGGGATTAAGAGAGTAGTAAGTGAGGCTTTGGAAGGACAACACAAGGGAGGGATCTCTGTGGTGCCAGAGCTGTCTATATCTTGTCTGTGGTGATGGGTAAGTAAACCTACACACGTGATAAAATTGCATAGACGTATACACTCCCACCTACCCCCACACACAAGTGTACAGGTAAAACAAGGAACATCAGAATAAAATCAGTAGATGCAACACTGTCAATATCCTTGCTGTGATAACTTATTGTGGTTTTCCAAGATGTTACCATGGGAAAACTGAGTGAAAGATACATGGAATCTCTCTGTTTTATTTGCTACAATTAAATGGGAAACCAAAATGTTCTTAAAATTAAAAGTTTACTTAGAAAAGTAAGGCCGGGTGCGGTGGCTCAAGCCTGTAATCCCAGCACTTTGGGAGGCCAATGCAAGAGGATTGCCTAAGCCCAGGGGTTCGAGACCAGCCTGGGCAAGTTGGTGAGACCTCATCTCTACAATAAATCAAAAAATAAGCTGGGCGTGGTAGTGCACATCTGTAATTCCAGCTACATGGAAGACTGAGGCAGAAGGATCACCTGAGTCCAGCAGGTCGAGGCTGTGGTGGTCATGAGCATGCCACTGCACTCCAGCCTGGGTGACAGAGTGAGAATTCAACTCAAAAAAAAGAAAGAAAAGAAAAAAGTGAGGTTTACAGGGTTTGTTATATGAAAAATAGTTTGCTTTTATAAAACACACAAAGTGAAACTTGGAAAAAATGCACTGTTAGTCAGGGTTCAGGTGCATGTAATAGAATTCATGCTGGCTAGTTTAGGCACTAAGGAGTTTGACATGGAGATAGTTTTACAAAGTCACTGGAAGGCATGAGGAGCAGGTTTTAGGCTGAACTTCCAGTAATGACTTCCTGAACAACACTGTAGAACAGGTCACCGAGGAGCTGCCACCATCCGTAACCACAGCAGGAGGCTCCTACAGCAACTGGCACTCAAATTGCTCCACTTCAGGAGTGATCATATGGGCAACATGCAATCCTTGGGCAGGCATGGGCTGAGCACATCATGGCCCTGGGCAGCTGCCCATGCTGATTCAACAACGGTGCTGCTGTCAGGAGAAACTGCAGATGCAGCAGAAGCCCAAGTCCATCTCACTTCCACCTTCTGAACCTCATTCTGTTTTTTGGCTTGGGGGCAGAAGAATCACGTGGGGAACCTAGGCTTAAGGGAGTCGGGGAAATACACCTTTCACATTTCCAGCTTCTAAAGTGAAGAAAAACTCACTGTGGGAATGTGAATGGAGCTTAGTGAGTCACTGCAGCACCTACCACAGATGGAGACCAACATTTCCAGTGGATTTTGCTATATCATATGACAATACATCATTTTTCTTCTTTTCATATTTTACTCCGTATCTGGTTTTTTTTTAAAAAAAAGGTATGACAATGAAAGAAAAAAAACTATTTCACTTCAAAAAGTTACATCAAATAAATCATCAATGAGCCAGTTTTTATGGTGGTGGTGAGGCCACAGAGATTAGAGCCTGATCGTCTCTGAAGGACCTTTGATGTATACAAGCCTGTGTTTCCACCATGAATGGCGTCCCAGCCTAGTCTCAAGGTTGAAACAGATATGTCTGCAGTAGAAAGTAGTATAAATGAGTGACACAGGTTGGGTAAGACAACACCAAGTAGTGAAAACCATGCAAACTTGTCTTGTCTGAAGTGGAGACTCACTGTTTGGCACCAGTTAATTATTGCCATATAGAAATTCAGGCCCAATCTTCTGGTTTATTTATTAAAGGAATTTTTATGAAAGATGTGATGATTTTAAATGCTGGTTTTAACACATTTAAATCTTGACTTCTATTGATTGCAATGTAAACATATTAAATGTTTTAATATTTTGCTAACATTTAAATGCATATTAAAATATTTTACTAACACTATGGAATTCAAGCAGAACACTACTTCAGGCTGGATTTTTCTAGAGAGCTATCAAGTATGCAAGTTCTGCTTTAAGCCCTTTCTGCAACTGAAACTATGTCTTTGAAGTTCTAGTAGACATTCTTCTGAACAACAGAAACTCCACTGGAAGAAATTCGGTCAAGCCAGTGGGTGTAGCTACCATGATAAGAACTTGTGGGATTTGCTGACTTTTCCCAGAGCACCCTTGTAATCAAGGTGGAGATTATTTCAGAGGCGATTAGGTGTGACATGCTTTGTCTCTGCCTCTTCTGTGAGTGTCATATTAGTTGGCAAGGCATAGAGGATGAGGGGACATTCATGATGGATAGATCATTTAATACTGATGTCACCTTCCATAATTCTACCTTTCAATATATTCCTAAGAGGAAACAAAAATGATAAGGAAAGGTTTCCAGGGAAAGATAGAATTAAATGCATCGTAGAGCTGCCATGACTTTTCTGGTAATACCTCACATCTGCACAGTGTTTTCTGTGTGCCGGCCACAGTCCTGAGCATCTTACATAACTAGTTCAGTCCTCACAATAACTATGAGGCAGGGGAGCTATTGGTTTTCCCATATTAAAGATGGGGAAACTGAGGCAGAGAGGTCAGTCATCGTGTGAACTAGATTTGATTCACATGCCGGTGTGGATTCAGGCCCTGTCTGGTCAGAGTTGATCTAGCAATGGCCTCCACCACTCTTATCATCGTGGAACACAGTCACTGGTACTTCTCCAGCTGCTTGTGAGCACAACCTCATAGTGCCTACCTTCCATGTAAACTCCCACCCCCCAGTTCCTACCTGGGGCTCCCTGTGGCCTCCAAGTAGTGAGACCTGCTTTTCACCCATGCATGGGCAAACAATAAGTTTACAGAAATTAACTCCCAGAAGTGATGAACTTTGATCAACAAAAAATAATAATCTGCCAGACTCGGTGACTCAGCCTGTAATCCCGCGCTTTGGGAGGCTGAGGTGAGTGGATTGCATGAGCCCGCGGGTTCGAGACTCACCTGGGCAACAGGTGAGTCTCATCTCTACAATAAATCAAAAATTAGTCGCGTGTGGTAGCGCACGCCTGTAGTTCCAGCTACTTGGAAGGCTGAGGTGGAAGGATCGCCGGAGCCTAGCAGGTTGAGGTTGCAGTGGCCGGGAGTGGCCACTGCACTCCAGTCTGGGTGACAGAGTGAGACTCCAAATCAAATAATAATAATAATAATAATCTATAGAGAAAGTCTTCTTTCCTAGCCAGGAAGTAATCTCATAACGTCTCTTTGAAGATATCGAGCAAGGCAAAGAAATCAGCTTGTCATGAAGTGGTGGTTAGTCCCATTATTTCATCCTTATGCTTGTTCTCCCTCTTCCCCTGCCTCACCTCCCCTTTCCTTTCCTAAATTTCCCTGGGATTGCACTCCCCAATAAAGTGTGAGCACATAGTCTTTCGCCTTTTGCTCTTTGTTCTGGGGAACATGAATAAGACAAGTAAATCATCCAAGGTGCTATAGCTAGTAAGTGCCTGTGCCAGGATTAGAGCCCAGATTTCTATTTCCAGAGTTTGTGTTTTTTAATCACTTGATACACTGCCTCTAAAGGAAGAAAGAAAAGCATGGGTTACAAAGTTAATGCCATCTTTAAAAATAAGCTCTCCCTGTCTACCAAGTGTTTGTTGGTGTTTTCTACCTTTCTCCAAATTTAAATCTAATCTTACCTTTGCTCCAGACTGGGTGCTGGAAGATTCCCATATAAACTGCTGACCTTGTTGACTGTGTCTCACAACTACAGGGTACTGGATGTTGGAGAGCAAGATCTACCTGCCTGCAGTGTGACAAATCTCGTGAAACATGTAACGTCAAAGCCATAATATGATGGCCAAAGAGCTGTGTTTCCGAGCATAGTTTTGTTTAGGTTGACAAATAACCCCAATTTCTCTCCAACAAAATACTTATTTGGGTCTTATTATGAAGCAGGCATGAAGTCAAGTGCAATGAAAAGAAGTTATATAAATCACAGTCCTTGCACTCGTGGAGACCTGCTTGAAGACGGACGTGTCACTCAAGAAGCAATTTTAGCAGTGTGAGCAAGGGCTATGCCTGCTTTTTCCTTAATGAAATTTTGTTTTTAAAGAGAACTCTATTTTTGTTTATTTGCTCAATTGATATCCGGTAGAACACAAATCATTCTACAAAAAAGACACCTGCACACGTATGTTTATCGCAGCATTGTTCACAATAGCAAGAACCTGGAAGCAACCATGCTGCCCATCAAAAGAGGATTGGATTAGAAAAATGTGGTACATATACACGATGGAATACTACGCAGCCATAAAAAAGAACAAAATCATGAATTTTGCAGCAACCTGGATGGAACTAGAGTCTATAATACTGAGTGACTTCTCACAAAAACAAAGGTCCGAGTATCACATGTTCTCACTCATATAATGGACCTTGAACATCCAATCTAATACTATAAGAAAATGACTGACAGTAGTGGGAAACTATGGGGGGGGGAGATGGGATTAATGAGCAAATATCTGTCTGGGAATGGGGAAGCACCTCTAA
Organism: Carlito syrichta; assembly: GCF_000164805.1. NCBI lineage: Eukaryota > Metazoa > Chordata > Mammalia > Primates > Tarsiidae > Carlito > Carlito syrichta. The sequence goes on along the minus strand of NW_007250969.1, from coordinate 399,083 downwards.
TCAATAGGGTGCCTGAATGAAACGTATCTGTATACCTAACCCTTAACTGTACCCCACAATATCATAATAAAAAAAATTGATTATTGAGAAAAAAAAAAGCTTTAGGCAAATAAGTGATGAGGGTCCTATTTTTTTGTGTGTACATTTAAGGAGTAAAAGAGCAATTTTGTTATATGGATCTAATGTGTAGTGGTAAAGCCTGGTCCTTTAGCATACCTCATCACCCAAATACTGTACATTGTACCTATTAGGTAATCTCTAATCACTCACCCCCTTCACCCTCCCACCCTTCTAATCTCCAATGTCTATCATTCTACACTCTACGTCCAAGTATACACATTATTTAGTGCCCACTTATAGGTGAGAACATGCAATATTTGTCTTTCTGCTTCTGAGTCGTTTCACTCAAGATAATGACCTCCAGTTCCATCCATGTTGCTGTGGTAGATATGATTTTATTCTTTTCTTTTTTTTTTTTTTTGAGTTGGAGTTTTACTCTGTCGCCCAGACTGGAGTGCAGTGGCATGCTCACAGCCTCCGCAGCCTCGACCTGCTGGGCTTAGGTGATCCTTCTGCCTCAGCCTTCCAAGTAGCTGGAACTACAGATGCACTCCATCATGCCCAAATCATTTTTGTGATTTATTGTAGAGACAAGTTCTCACCAAGTTGCCCAGGCTGGTCTCAAACCCCCGAGCTCAGGCAATCCTCTCACCTTGGCCTTCCAAATTGCTTGAATTACAGACTGAGCCACTGTGCCTGGCCTTTATTCTTTTTTATGATTGCAGAGTATTCCATGGTGCATATATACCACATTTTATGTATCTAGTCATCTATTGATGGACACTTACGTTGATTGTATGATTTGGCTTTAGTGAATAGTGCTGTAACAAACATGGGTATAGATGTCTTTATAATATAATGATTGCTTTCCCTTCAGGTAGACACCTGGTAGTGCTGAATCAAACAGTAGTTGTATTTTTAATTCTTTGAGAAAACTCATACTGTTTAATTTACATTTCCACACACAGAGTATATTCATTCCTTTTACTATAGGTTCTAATATTTTGGAAAGGAGTGATATCTCAGATATGTGTAGGGCAGAAAAACATGGTATGCTCAGAGAGGACCAACAGAACCACAATGTCTGAGACCTCATCCACAGGTGGAGTCACATTCAGCCTCAATCTGATAATAAATGCTGGCATCTATCTTACTTTTTTTTTTTTTTTTTTTTTTGAGTTGGAGTCTCACTCCATCACCCAGGCTGAAATGCAGTGGCATGCTCACAGCCACCCCAAAGTCGACCTGCTGGGCTCTGGTGATCCTTCCTCCTCAGTCTTCCAAGCAGCAAGAACTACAGGTGTGCGCTGCCATGTTCGGCTTTTTTTATTTATTGTAGAGATGAGATCTCACCAAGTTTCCTGGGCTGGTCTTGAACCCATGGGATCAGGCAATCTACTTGCCTCGGCCTCCCAAAATGCTGGGATTACAGGCTGAGCCGCTGAGCCTGGCTACCTTATTTTAACTCTTTTCAATCTCACAAGGGTAGTGTATAGTAGGAACTATTAAAATCTTCCTCATTTTATAGATGGGAAATGGGAGTACAGAGGGATGAAGGACTTAATCCAAGAACTCAGAGATAGCAGGTGTATGGTGAGCATCGGAACACTGTGAAATTGGCTGCAGAGTTGACCTTGCCCCTACCATGCTACCCACGTCCCTCACTGAGCTCTGATCAGTCTCCTGTTGTACAGGTGGCACAATCTCAGTGTCTGAATGTCCTCTGGCTTCTCCTAATAATGATTTCTGACTTTTCTTTTCAAAATTATACCTTAAATCTTTCAGAATAATTTTGAGTTCCTTTACATATGATCACTTGAGACGATAAGAATAGTATATGGTATAGTGCTCAATTAAACCAGGACAACAGGTGAGAGCAGGACTGTTCCAATTAAGCTGAGCTGCACCATTACCTAGATACAAATCATGTACCTTCCAGAGAGAAACAGCAGATTTTTGTCACTTTGGATCCAGAATGTTTAAGCAGAAAACCTCAGAGTACTATAGAATTGGTGGAAGGAGACAAGGGCTCCTTAGAATGGAATCTTTCAAAGTCTTTTCATGTCTTTAAATATAACATTTCAGTCTCCTTAGTATAACACAAAAGTTCTCTCATTACCTGATTCCTACCTACCTTTCCTATCTCATCTCCAAAGTCCTCCTTCCTCCCCTGATCCTGTCTGTGGATCATGTCAGGTTATCTACTCTTTCCACACTTCTCTGTCTTGTACATGCTCTTGCCATTCCTTAGAATGTCATTTGCCCTGTTGTACAAGTGGCATACTCCTATGCATCTTTGAAGAACCAACTCAGAACTGATCCTCCCTTTTTCTTTCACTAGATTGTGAGTCCCTTGCACAAAAGACTTGGTTCAAGTTACACAAAGAATATGCAGTTAATCCAGAGGGCTCAACTGGATTTAACTGACTCCAAAGTCGGTTGGCCTGGCCCTCAAGGGTCAGGAGTTTTTCAGGCAGAAAAGGGAGTGAGAGAAGCAAGGTCAGAAAGCAAAAGAACAGCACAGGAAAAGGTTGGGAATACAGGAACGTTGTGATGGAGAAGGACAAGAAACTCAGGGAAGCAAGAGATGAAGATGAACCCAAAAGTGTGAGCCTCATGGCCCAGCTAACACAACTCAGAGGTAGAAGACTGGGCTCTGCCAAAGGTGATCCTAATTTAACAACTGTTTGAAAGACTACCTGCATCTCAGTTGAATTCCTGAGGTTTCAGGGATTTCTGGGATTGAACTATCAAATTATCTTGAATACCATAAAAAGAAAATAGCCTCTCCATCTCCATTATTGCTTTGATTAGAAAAATGTTATTAACCTTTCAAAAGTTTGCTGTTTTGTTTTCTTGGTGTTTGGTCAAGGTTCCACATTTATCTTGAAGAATGCTAGTTTCTGCACTATTTTTAATTGAAGGGCTTTAGGTCAAATTCAATTAAGTTGTGGTATATGAACTGAAACTTGCAATATATGAAAAATATTCTACTGCACAGTTCACCAATTACCCGACTGCTAATTTGAGTCCCATTGTCATTCCAACTTTGCACTGAAACTCAAAAGACAGAAGAAATGACAGAGGGCTTTAGCAATCACAAATACATGCCAAATGTATTGGGGCTTACTTAAAGACTATCTGTCTATAATTATGTCAGTCCTAACTGATATTTGGGGAACCATAAAACTGGAAGAGGCCTTAGAGATCCTCTTTCAGACCCTTCCTTTTAGAGATGAGTATATTGATGTTCAAACAGTATATAACCCATTCAACAGAGACAACAGAGGTGCGGCTAGAAATCAAGGGTCCTGAGAATTGACAGTCTTAACCCTGTCCCAGAGGTGGCTGGGATGCAACTCACCCCGTGTCCTCAAGTGACATTTATGTTGTAGAAACCCTGTAATCAGTAGTGATGTAAAGACAATTAGCAATGGGATGATCACAGCTCTATTCTGATCCTGGTCCTCTTCTTCCTAGTGTCTTACAAATTGTACTATGTCATTATGCTTATATTTTATTGCCACAGGCTGGAACAGAATCCAGTCTCCTTCCATGCAGTGCACTCCCAGATTGCCTTCCAGAACCATCTTCCCATAAAGTCCAGCCAAGAAGAATGGGGTCTGAGGGGGGGGCGTGAAGCAGGTATCGAGGTTCTTGATGTGTGTTTCTGTCACTCTGTGTATTAGCAATGTCAAGGAAACATTTCAAGGCTAAATTGGAATTATCTATTAGCAATTGTTTTTCATTAACCACAATTATCTGCCTCTTGTTAGTAAAGCTAGAGCCCAGCTAGTGAACAGCTGCTTCATATTCTTGCACAATTGTTAGGGCAAATGTCCATAAATCATTATGCAAATGTGCTGACTGTGACCATGTTGATATAATGGCTTTCAATTGAGTGTATTGAATTCCACATCTCAGGAATTTTTTTAAGCAGGTATCTCAATATCTTAATCAGAGGCATATTTTGCTGGCATTACTAGGAAGAACTCATAACATGGAGGACAATACTTGATTTTCTCATAATAATTAATAAATTTTGCTCCAGCATTTTAAATTAAAATAATACTTTGATAAAATAAATATAAAACTGGTAATCTAATCTCTCAACACAACTATTTCATTTTTGCCTATCTGCCTTCTAGGTTTTGCAATTACACTTGAAAATTTAAAGAGTATCATGAATTTACTCTTTTGCAGTTTTGCTGTTTAAAATTTAACATATAGTGGATTTTTAAAATTTATGTTTTATTTTAAATAACTCCGTATTATTTTATTACCATCATATGCTATAGTTGATGTTCTCTTTTTTAACTTTTTTTTTAACTATAAAATTACTGTCATTTACATATTTATGCTTTTGTTTCCTTTCTAGAAGTTTCTTTAGGAAAAATAAAATTATGTTTGGACTAAATATGTGAACATCTTGATGTCACTTGCTGTACATTACTAGACTGAATTCCAAAAGTGATACATTAATTTGTAATGCCACCAGTACAATATGTGTGTGCCAGTTTTCTTTATTTACTGCAAGTTTGCTAGGTTGTAAAATGCACTTAGTTTTCCATATGGCATTTATTTGATCAATTGATTGATTTCCTTAATTGGTCAGTCAAAAAATATTTATCAAATGAATGCCTTGTAAGCTGGAAAAAGAGAGATGAAGTTCTTTGCCCTACAACGACCTCAGCATCTAAATTGATGGCCTAGCGCAGGCATTTATGGTGGAGTGTTTTAAGAATGATGGTAGAGTTACACACAGGGCACGAAGAGAGCAGAGAGATGGGCATTTACCTTGAGATGCAGGAATAAAAAATGATTTCAGAAGTGAAGTAACAAATGAGGAACATGGGTATTGTGGGCAAAGGCATGGAGGCATGAGAGGGAAGAGCAGCATGGAAGACCTGTAAGGCCAGCTTGAAAGATCTGCAGAACAAGCTGTAGTTAAATAATGGGAGAGAGACAGGTGAGTTAGTTAGGTTTTGAGGGTCATAAATGTCAAGTAGAAATAGCTTAAGCAAGAAGAAGGAGGAGGAGGAGGATAATTATTGTGGTACCTCAGTGAGCCTAAGGACAGCAACATGTTCAGCTCTTAGAAGCAACTATCATCACAGAACTTAAATGCTGATTCTCTCTTCTCTATTCTCTCCCTCCCTCTCTGTTTCTTTTTCATTCCCTTATTATTGAAGCAAAAGCTTAGGGTATGATCATGAATGGCATTGAATAATATGCCAAGGACTTTCAATTTTCTGTAGGCAATACAAACTTACCATTGAGCCATCTTAGGTACCTCCTGCTCTTATAACTTGTCTTCTGTTTGTTCGGGATTATTTGGTTTGAGTGGTACATTTTGCATGAGCTGGTAGAAAGAAAGAAGGGTGCTGAATATTTCCTAAGTTTTCAGTGTTGACAGAGTAGATGCCAGTTCTTCTTGGATGTGCCCGAACTGTCACATTATAATTGAAATAAGCCTTGATCTTGACTTTGACCTTAAAGAAGATCTGCATGCCTTAGACTCTGCCCACAAAGTCTGACTGAGAGACTTACTCCTGCTGGACCAGAGTCGTTACAAGGGGCTGCTATACTTTAGATCTCTTGCACTTCTGCCTCAGCCTCTGCCTAGATTTGGAGCAAGTCTGGTTCCTGCCTCTTCCTCTAATCTTATCATTTCTCAGTGTTTTCCAAATAAGTGTAAACCAGACAAACTTCTCGCATTAAGTGGTTAAAGAAAGGAAAAACCTGAAGAGATTTTGTGAAGGAGACTGAAATAAGCAGATTTCTTTCTTTCTTTTTTTTAATATTGGAAAAATCACTCTGCCAGCTGCTGAGGATGGATTGCTGCAGATTGAGGTTAGAGGCAGCAACACCTGTTGGTAAGACTGTTCTATTAATCTGAGTGAGAAATGATGAAAGCCTGAACTAAGATAGTGGCAGTGGAGACAGTGATGAGGAGATAGACATTAAATGCTGATAAAGATTTGATGAATCATTTAGGGCGCTTTTGGTGCAAATAATAGGAAAATAAGTCACATAAACTAGCTCCGATAATAAATTGATTTGTTTGTTAACCAAACATTAATTCCAGTAAGGGGTAGACTTCAGAGTAACTTGCAGTCTTTCTTACTCTGAATATTTCCTTGACTTTTCTTAGCTGTTCTTTGTGGTGCTTTCATTCTCAAGATGGTAGCAAGAGTGAGTTCAGCCATTCTTATAGCCATGTATGAAATCATCCAGAAAGAGAGGATCATTTCCAGAAGCTTGCAAAGCAAGCTAGCTCAGAAGAGACAAACATCCCAAAAGCTCTTCAAAAACCTCCTAAAGGAGGTACTTATAAAAACCTAGAATAAACTTAGTTTAGCATAGTCTTTCTGCCTCATCATAGCCATTTTTGCTTAGATTTTACCCCTGACACGCTTTGAATCTAGCACAGGTTACACATAGATAAGATAAATTTCCAATAGGCAGGTTTTAGGAAGCATTCAGATATTTCACTGCAGGCCAAGTTGGCAGTCCACCCCACCCCCTGCCTTGGCATATCTCCATTAGATGCAAGACAAGGACAGAGCCATAGAAACAATAGTACACTACCTTTCGGTTAAGGAGTTTGTAGATTGCAAATGTCTGACAGATCTCTGGCAGGAAAATCCCCTCCCCTTGTCTCCTCCCATCTAGCCCACCACCATGGCAGCAATCATTTGACTAACCCACCCATTTGCCTGACGTCAGTACCTGTACTTACCTGCCCCTTTGGATTGACGTGGAGCAGACCACCACTCAGTCACCTTACAGACCTTCCCCATCCAAGGGAAATGTTTAAAAGGACTCAACCATGAGCAGCCATTCTACCATTGCCAGACCATCGCTGCCATTGCCTTGTTAAGCTATGGTGTAGCCCTGTGTCCATTGTGGCCATTGCTAGGCCATTGCCTTACTAGACTCTGGTGTGGCCATGTGTTCTTTGAGATATAGCTGTCACCATGTTTCCTGGCTTTGGTCTCTTCCCCTACCTTGGGGAGGGGAATCTCCTCTTTGTCTTTCTCTCTTTCTAATTTACTTTCTAAATAAACTATATTTTCTAATCTAACTTCTGTGTAATTCTTTGCATCTTTCATGTGGCATCTGATCATACATCAGACACCCCATACCCCCAGCAAACCTGACCTAACATTGTGGAGGCCCTGCTGGGAGAGTGTGACCCTAACATTTTTGGAGATTCCATGGAGATGAGCCCCAATATCTGTCCTTGAGGATTAGCCTGAGGTCACATGCCCATCCCTGACTCAGTCATTGGTCGGGATAATGGGAATACTATTCTCAGTTGATCAGGAACATTCTTGAAGTTGATGTGGGATTTACTTCTCCAGAAGCAAGTAGACTGGGTCTGCAAGGTGGAAAGGAGAGAGAAAAGAATTTATCAAAATCGGGGTTTTTAGGAAATGCAGAAAGGGATACAGATGAGTAGTAGGCAGTTAATGTTGTTTTGATGTGGGGAAGTGGAGAGAGCAACTGTCACTGTTCTCAGGTGTTGAGATTGGGTGATTCAGTAGATTCTCTAGGATAAGAAGCTCAGGAGGACAAACAGTTTTGGGTAGAAGATCAGCTTTCATGGGAATGAGGTACATTCTTGTAAAGATGTCAAATAGGCATCGAAATAGGCCATTAAACATATAAGTTTGAAACTAAGAAAAGTGTTTGGATTAAATATATATATTTGGAAACTGCCAGCATGTGGAAGTTATGTAGCACACAGGTGCATAGTGAGGTCATTGTTGGATGAGATTACACAAGAAAATGTGTGGCTTGAGGAGGGAGGAGGATAAGAATTCATCTCAAGAAAAGGCCAAAATACAAGGCTTGGAATTAACTAACTGCATTTGCATATCAAAGAGGTGTTTCCTGAATTTGGATAGCTGTTGTGGTGAAAATTTCTACAATATAAGTGATTTCTAAGCTCCATTTGACAGTTCATTATTTTTAAAGCAACATTCCTCATCCTTCCTACCCACTCCCCACAATACGACAAAATCCACTTAAACTGAAGAGTAGGGAAAGGACTTTGGAGTTAGTAGCAATGGAACTTGACCTAAAATAATAAATACTTCATGGATTGTAAAAGTAATTGGAACCCTTTTATGACACAAATAACCAGCTATGGCTAACAGGCTTCCACTGCAACAAAGGCATGCTCAGTGAACTTACAGTTGGTGACTTTGCAGTTAACTTTAATAAATTAAACGTGACAATCTTATAGAAAGGCTTTAGCAAGAGCTCAGAGAATATTAAGGTCAAATCCAACTGAAAGTATGGTGATCTCATTCTACTAGGTTGAAAGTGAACAAACATGCAGGCAGAGAAATTATCTGATTCTGCTGAATTTCTAGGAGCCACGAGTACTGTGCACCTGGCTCTCCTGGCTTGCAGTTCCAATGGTAGGCGTCCCCCCACGGTGTTGGGATGGAGAAAACCTCCATCCCAACCTCCATGGACTTTGCATTCTCAGCCATACCCTGACTGAGAGAAAGATAGTTTAGCAGGCAGTCTGGGCCGACTCAGAGCTTCCTAGTTCCTGGTTTCGAGAACATTACAAGGATTCTCATGAACAAGTTTTCTAAGCCAAGGAGAAAAACTTGTTTCAATGCTAGACAGATGCAAATAAGGGGCCAGATCTACCAAATGCCTTGGGAAATTCAGGAAAAACGAAGGGTGAGACCTTTCTCCCTCCTTACTCAGCTAAATAATAGACTACTTAACTGATTAAGAAAGGAGAGGGTGGCAGGGTGGGGGCAGAGGGTGGAGTAAGATGCAGTGAACTCCAGGCACTTCCTTGCAACTCTGGAATTCTGTGTTCCTGCAGCTGACAGCCAATGAGATGAAGAATAGAGGAAAAGGACAGGGTCGCTCAGCTGCTCCCTGGCCATGCGACCTTGCACACCATATTTCCTAAGATTCGCTTTCTCCATTTGGAAAATGAATGGGTGGAGCAGATGATGTCTTGGGTCAGTGCTGTGGTTAAGGGCAGATTACCCAGGTTTAAATCCTAGATTAACTGCCTCTGTGACCTTGGGGGCAGTTATTAAACCTCCCTGTGTTTTAGGTTCCACACCTGTAAAAAGGGTTTACGAGGAGCAGTGCCTAGTACATAGTGAGCATCATGTAAGTCTTGGCTACTTTTATTCCAGTCCAATCTTACGAAAATCTGTAATTCTAAGACCAGCACTTATTGTGGTTTTTTTCAGTCCATGTCAAGATTCCTAGGAATTAAAAGTGCTTCAACAGACATGGACACATCTTGGAAATATTCCTTGGCCAGAGGCTAGAGTTGCTAGGCTGCCTTTCTATTACTATTAAGTATTTCTAAACCCTTTTAGGGAAGGTTGTTTTCAAAATAAGGTAAAGAATTTCAATTAGGCTTTGTAATATTGTGTAAAACCATGCCCTACAGGGTCTCTCCTTTGTATTAAATGCAGCTGTATTCAAATTAATTACCAGAAGAGATAGATGAGGGTCCACTGGATGCTTGATGAGAACTCACTGCCCTAAGCTTGGTAGCCTCCGAACTTCAAGGTGAAGCCCGCTCTGTGTGCAGGGGATGGGAGAGGGAGAAATGATCTGCCTCGGAAGGAGAGGATGCTACTGAAACCTTTCCCTGAGAAAGAAAGGGGCATGTTTAGGTTTTGTCATTCATTTGCTTATTCACTCCTTTTCCTTACATTCTTTATTTTGTAACCCTTTAAATTAGGAGTATGCATAAGAAGCACTTGGAATATTTGTTCAAATGCAGATTCCTATTCTTTTCCTTCTGCTTTAATAAAGCTAGATAAGGCCAATAATCTGCATTTTAAACTAATACAGCAGAAAATTCTGATGCTCAAAAGCATGAGCTTCAGTTTGGAAAAACACAACCTGATGCAGGGAATGGGAAACCCAAGACCAGGCCGATCTGTGGATAGTGTGGATAGACTAATGATTTGATGACTCTTTAAAATGATTTTCTTCAAACATTTATTCAACATTTATAGGATGACCTGTATTTTGTGGCATATTTATTCGGAAACATATTTTAATTAATATTTCTATTAATAGATACTCAGAAAAGATTTGCCTAATAAGTCACTTCTGTTCAAAGCAGACTGATATGAAGAAAGCTTAGCAAAATAGGATTACAACACACATTATTCAGATTCAGAATTTTAGGTGGCTATAGCTGCCAATTTCAGAGAACTCATCTCTGGATTATAGTAGATTTGCACTTGCAACATGCATGTATTTTCACTTATAATTTTTTAAATTTTCATTTACATTTGAGGGCACTCTGGAAGGCAGGACCATTTAACACTTCACCAGTTATCTAATTAATCCCTGTGGAAACCTGAGTTAATTGGCATCATAATTCCTATTTATTGCACTGGTATTCTAATGTTCTTTCAGATTGGCATGATTCATGGTTGCTGAGCTCTTCTTCCTATAATTTCTTCTAGGTGGGACCACTGGAGATGAGTAAGAAAGAGGGTGAAAGAGGGCTTAGGCAAGGTGCTAGACATCAGAATCAATATAAAAAGGTCACAGTCAATCACCTATAATGGTATTATTATCCAGTATGTGCTCAGTGCTGGGTCTCAGAACACCACCACAGGGCTCTCAGAAGAAGATTGTGGCAGTGATTCAGGACAGACTGTTCATTTGGAAAATACCCCACCCAGCAGTTAGTACTTTAAGGAAGCAGGATCTAGGAAGCAGGAATCTCAAAAGAATACCTGCACGAGTTAGGCCTGTGTCAGGGCCCTTTCACTTGGCCCTAGTTCAGAGCCTTGTCCTGGAGCAGAAACTCACATTTGTGGGTGGCTTGTCTCAAAGTCTGCAGAGCCCAGGAATACCAGGTATTCAGGGTTCGACCTTAGGTCACTAGTCCTCATTTTAGTTCAACTGACCAGTGTCTACTCTCAATCCCTTGTGGGGATGAATTGCTTAAAAGTCTCTCTGATCCCATTCAGAATTGTCTGAGGCCATAAGAAGACTTGTGTTAGAATTTAAACAACTGCTTCTAGTTCTTGGGTAACCCAAGAATCAAGCCTTCTGGTGTTTTCAACAAGCTTGAAAGATAAATTTTGACGTCAGAATTATATCTTCAAAAAGTAAAGTATGAGGAAATGGTGAGATTTTTAGGCTTAAATAGTGTTACCCCTTCTGTGAAGGTCTGACATTGTACATGGGATTTAATCTCCAGTTCCACACTAAAAACATCCCTCCTCTGCCTGTGCCGCAGTAATACTCTGCTCCAGGCATTGTGCTAAGTGTAGTGTGTGTGTGTGTGTGTGTGTGTGTGTGTGTGTGTGTGTGTATACAATCATTCATGTGTGCCTGTATCCGTGCTTATTTCTGACTTATTCCTCACAACGACACTGAGAGTTGGCACTGTTACTTCATATTATAGATGAGCAAAATGAGTCTTAGAGAAATTAAGCAACTTGTCCAAGATCACAAAACTCGTGAGTGGCATTACTAGATTTGGACTTTAGTGTGCTTCCAGGTCCTTCCCTCTTAATCACTTTACTGTGAAAGGATGCATAGTGCAGCTAAAGGAACACAGGATGGGATGGGAAGATATGGTTCCAAGTGGCAGATCTGCTTTTAGCTAGCTTTGCGAACTTTCTTAACTCAATTATCTTTTACTTATTGAAAAGAAAAAAATATATAGAGTATCTTCTATATCTTAAGCACTGCTTTAATGAAAGAACAGGCAGAGTTCTGTCTTCGCAAAGCTTGTACTTTAGCACAGAGCACAGATGATAAACATTAAACCCAATAAATACATTACTAAATGGCATACAAAGTATCATTACAAAGATAAATTTAAAAATAAATGCAAAAACTCTACAGACAAATGCTGTATTGTTAACAAGGGCTCGATGGCTCAGCCTGTAATCCCGTGCCTTTGGGAGGCTGAGGTGAGTGGATTGCCTGAGCCCGCGGGTTCGAGACCCGCCTGGGCAGTGAGACCTCATCTCTACAATAAATCAAAAAAAATCAGCCGGGCGTGGTAGCGCATGCCTATAATTCCGGCTACTTGAAAGCCTGAGGCGGAAGGATTGCCGGAGCCCAGCAGGCGAGGCTGCGGTGGCCGGGAGCACCCACTGCACTCCGGTCTGGGTGACAGAGTGAGACTCCAACTCAAAAACAAACAAACAAACAAACAAACAAACAAGGGATCGATCCTATAAGAAAAAAATGCAATGAAAGAATATTGACAATATGGGACATAGGTATGTCATTTCAAAATTGGGGTGATCAGGGTAGCCTCTGACTCATTGAGAAAGTGATACATGATTAAAAAACAAAACACAACAAAATGAAACTTGAAGGAGGTGAAGGAGTTAGTCAGGCAGGTATTAGAGGAGAGAATTCCAGGCAGAGATCAGGGTAAAAACCTTAAAACTAATGTTTTTCTGGCATATTTAAGGAATAAGAGGTGACAGCATGGCTAGAGTAAGATCAGAGAACTGTGAACATCCAAGTCACAATGGGCCTCTTAGGCCACTGTAAGAAATGTGGCTCTTTTTGATATCCATTGTGGGGTCTGAATTTACTTTTTAAAAAAGGATTTCTCTGGCTGCTGTGCTGAGAATGGACTGTGGAAAGGACAGAGGGGAAGCCAGGAGACACATCGTGGCAAGGCCATCACAGTGTCCAGGCAAAAGAGGACGGTGGCTTGACCTGAGGCAGGAGTCACGGAAGTGGGGAGAAAATTGCTCAGATTCTTCTTTGCTTTTAAGGGTGGAATCAACAAGGCTTCCTGATGGATTTGATGTAGGACATAAGATGAGGGAGAAGGAGAGGAGTGAGTCAAAGAAGATTCTAGGAACTTGAGGATGAGCTTCTGAAAGGATGGTGTCTCCATTGAGATAGTGAAGAGATAGAGAATTGACAGGTTTGGGGTCAATATCGGGAGCTCATTTTGAGGCATGCTGCACTTGAAATAGTGATTAGACATCCAAATGAAGTTTTTAAGTCTTCCATTTGATACTTGGATCTGGAGTTTTAGAAGAGAAATCTGAGGGGGAGATAGAGGCCCAGGAGTCATCAGCATATAGATGGTGTTATCAGACAAGGTCCTGCAGGAAAGAGTGACACATTGAAAGACATTAACCAAAAAGAATCTAATCAAGGGGCCATTTACAGAGATGTTGGCAGGATTGAAAAGATTTACCAGGGATGGTGGGTACCAAGGGAACAGCAGAGATGGAAAGCCATTACCATTTTCAGGCGTAAACAAGTGGAGAGGGAACAGTGTGCCTGGAGCAGCAAAGTTAGAGCCCGGGAAATTTCCACCTCCTGCAGTTCCCACCTGTGGACCCAGCAGACAGAAGCCTGTCAGTGGGGGCCTGCGTAATGTGGTCACCTCTGCTGCATGAACAGGGCAGGAGATGGTGGGGACAAAATCTGGAGATGCTAGACAAAATACAGAACAACAGAGCTGATGAAGTGTAAAGTCTGGGGCTAGATCTGACTCAGTAAGAAATGAGGAGACTATGAGAAGAGGACAATGAACTGAGCCTGAAGCTCTCCATGGGCAAGGGGTTTGGAAGATGAAGGAGAACTGGCTATGGCCACTATTAGGCAATAACCTAGAAGACAGTACGATGAGAAGAAAGTGTGAAATTCTGGAAGCTAAGAGGAGAGCATTTATTAAGGGAGAAGGTGTGATCATTGTATCAAATGCATCTGATGTATCAAGGAAGCTGGAGACTGACAACTGAGGCTTGGCATTCACAACATGGAAGCTATTGGTGTCTGGGATGAGTGCCATTTCAGTGGAGTGGTGGGAACAAAATGAGATGGCTTCAAGGGAGAGATGGCTTCAAGGGAGAGATGGTTTCAAGGGAGAACAGGGTAAGAGGGTTTTCTGACAGCAAGAGAAACAATTTTTTTTTAATAATCAATATTTTTATTATGGTATTGTGGGGTACAGTTAAGAGTTAGGGATACAAATATGCTTCGTTCAGTCACCCTTGTTGATAACTACCATTAATCCCATCTCCCTCCCCCCCATCGTTTCCCACAACTGCCAGTCATTTTCTTATGGTAATATGTTGGATGATCAAGGTCCACTATATGAGTGAGAACATGTGATACTCAGATCTTTGTTTCTGTGAGAGGTCACTCAGCATTATAGACTCTAGTTCCTTCCAGGTTCCTGCAAAGTTCATGATTTTATTCTTTTTTATGGCTGCGTAGTATTCCATTGTGTATATGTACCACATTTTTTTCATCCGGTCCTCTTTTGATGGACAGCATGGTTGCTTCCAGGTTCTTGCTATTGTGAACAATGCTGCAATAAACATTCATGTGCAGGTATCTTCCTGATAGAGTAATTTGAGTTCTTCAGGGTATATTCCCAGTAGAAGGATTGCAGGGTCATATGGGAGGTTGATATGCTAGGAGTTTTGCTGCAAAGAGGAGTAAAACAATGGGGCAGAAAGCAGGAAAGAAACAAGAGTCAAGAGAAGTATTTTTTGAGTGGATAACAATAGCATGTTTCCATGGTGAAAGATCCAACAGAGAAAAAGAAATGAATGATTTGAGGAAAGAGAGGAGAATCCTTAGAGCAATGTCTTCTCTTGGCTCACATTTCTTCTGGGAATGGGGTCATGATCTCCCATCCTTGGGGGTGCTGTTTGGAGAGTGAAATACAATAAAAATATGTGACAACCCCAACAATGCCAGGAACATCACTCTCCCCCCATCCCCTGTCTGGCTTCTGCACATTCATAATCTCCTCTTCAAGGACAGTAACAGCTCGTTATTTGGCACCTACTCTGTCACTGTACTCCATAGACATTAACTCAATCCTTCTTGAGAACCAGAGGTATCTGTGTCTCTAATTTCTGGGACAGGATATCTGAATGGCAGTATTTCCAGGAGATTAAGCAACTTGTTATATGTTGTAGCTTTCAGGAGGCAGGACCAAGACACAAGTTGTGATCATTATTTCAAGGTGTTTATTCTATTTAATCTCCCTATTCAATCCCATATTCTACTTTTGCGTTCCCCGTGGACCCTTTCTTTCCCCATTCTGTCTGGCTTCTTCACTATCTATTGTTCTCCAAAATCTCTACCTCTTCACCCCAGTCACTCTCCCCTCATTAAAAAATAGCTCTAATAACATTAATACCTTAGTGCAAGTAGGTTCCCCATCCAATAAGTTGTTTCTTTTAAAATGGGGCTTTCCTGCAAAGACATCACTCCCTCCTATTCCCAAGATCAGTATCTAATAGACGAATTTCATGCATGACAATTGATGAAGAAAAAAAACAGGAGATTCTTAAAACCACTGAAATCTAGCTGTGAAGACCAGCATCTATGCCCCTGAAAGATTGTTCTGTCTCTTCATGCTATTTGTTTAGACAACTACTTATACTTCAATTCAAGTTCTCAAGAATTTACGACCTCAGCATCTTGGCAGGTCATAACTGAGCTGCTTGCTTTCCTAGTTTAAAGTTGATCAATGCTGTTGTCTACCCCATTCTAAATACTTCCCCCTCTCTAGCCCTTTCTCTGTCTCTCTCTGTGTGTTTTACACACACACACACACACACACACACACACACACACACACACTCACACACACAGCTCTTCCTAAAAGAGACTCCTTTCCCCGCCCTGGGACTCTACTTTCTTCCTACTGGTGATACTCAGAACTCGGAGAGGATTTGGGGAGGATGGAGTGACCTGCCACCATAGCTAATAGGTCAGATCGATATCACAGAATGTGCCCCATCCCTCTTCATTTTCTCATCATGCGGCAATCGATAGCCTTGCCTTGCCTGTAAACCTTTCACAAAGATTCGACACTTTTCATTTCCTGAGCTGGGCCTTCTCACTTCAAGATACCTGAGACAGAATAGGAGGATCTGCTTCCACATTTGCTTGTTTGAATGGCTTTGTACTCACGGCTCTGTGGTGCGTGCATGTGCACAGATGTGCAGAGTGTAGCAGTATGTGTGGGTGCATGCATTTCCTGAGTGTGAGTAGACCAATAACACCTACTGAACTTTACCTTCAGGGAACGAACCAAATCTGAGGGGGAACAAAGTGCTGAAGGGAGTATTCTTCCTTTTAAATTAATATCATATAGAAAAATTCCTTTGCTCTAATAACTCGGTGCAGCAGCAATTGGTATAGACACATAACAGTACCCGTTTTCCAACAATGCCACTCTGCCCCAGGTTATGATGCACTTGGGGTGCAAAAGATACCTGCTCTGATAAAAGGCTTGAGGGATGACATATATAACCTTAGGCAGAAAAGCAATGCCTGTGTGCTGTGATTTGAAAGGCTAGCAGACTCCCTTTACCCCAAACAGAAATGACACCTCCCCCAGGCCCACCACAATACCTCAACCTCATACATGACAGACTGTCCCAGAACTAGGGGTTGCAGGCAGCAGCTAAAAGCTAAACACAATATGTGTGTGTGTGAGGGAGAGAGGGAGTGGACAGTGTACATACATTTACTCTCAGTCGTGAATTAGTATATCAAATTAATATTTGGCACCTAGAAAACTCTGAGTGAATGAGGATCAAGAAGGAAAAGGTGGGCAAAATAACAGCATCCCACGGATGTTCCCACCTGTATCCCTGGCACTTGTGAACATGTTATCTCACGTGGCAAGGGGCATTTTTCAGGCGTCGTTAGGGATCTTGAGATGGAGAAATCATCCAGGATGATTCAGGTTGTCCCAGTGAAATTACACGAGTGTTAAAAGAAGAGAAAGGGAGCAGAAGAGGAGAGTCAGACAAGGAAATATTGAGCACAAGCTAGGTAAGAGTAATGTTGTGTGTGGAGTCCCCACCACTCCATTGAGCCTGCCCTTGCTGGCTCTGAGAATGGAGAAAGGGCCAGGAACCAGTGTGGGCACTTTCTAGAAGCTAGAGAAGACAGAGTAACAAGTTCTTCCCTGGAGCTTTCAGAAAGGAACTAGGCCTTGCTGGCATCTTGATTTTAGTCCTGTGAGGCTAGTGTTGGACTTCTAACCTACAGATGTCTTATTCTTTAAGAGAATAAATTTGTATTGTATAAAGTCCCTAAATATGTGGAGATTTGGCACGAATAGGAAACTAACACAAAGTAAGCACTGAAAGAAAAGGAGTCCAGAGTTTTGAACTTTGGGAAGGGACCTAGGCAGACAAGCTAGGCTGTACATGGAGCCCAGGGAAGGCAGGAGGTGGCCCCAGGAGCTCATAGGGGAAAATAAGAGGTGAGGCAAACAGCAACCAAGACAAGGCCAGTCCTGGTTTGAGGCCTCCAGGGTCACTAATGCTGGAGGTGCATGGTGGGGGGGACACCTCTGGAGGGTCCCAGAGGAGGTAGGGGTCATGGAGAAACCTGTGGAGGAGGCACAGTCACAGCCACCTGGCTGACCACAGCAAGACAGTGGGCCAGCAGGTAGTGTCCTGACCCCTGCAGCTTCTCTTCCAGATCATCAAAAGTTCCATGTTCCGGTCATATTAGTGTCAATCTAGATTCACAGTCTGATGTGAGATATCAGATTGAGGCCAGAAAGAATGTTCTCTCATCCACAGCAAGAGTCTTAGCTGTTGAGGTTGGGAAATTATATAACGTGTGATGTGAGGCTTGTCAAATATAGTTTCCTAGACAAAAACCATGAGAAAAAAAGGTAATAAGGACAACAGGGTAAATAACTGTTTTCAGAAAGCAACTTATTTTTAGCAACTTGGCTGATGTGGCTAAAAAAATTTAATTTTCGAAAACATACTGCATCTTTTGGGGGTTATTAAAGTCAAAACATGCTGCGGCATAATTTCCTATGATCAAGGATTCACAACTTATAGCTTAGAAAAAAAAGTAGAAGCCGGGCTCGGTGGCTCAGCCTGTAATCCCGCGCCTTTGGGAGGCTGAGGTGAGTGGATTGCCTGAGCCCGCGGGTTTGAGACCCACCTGGGCAACTTGGCGAGACCTCATCTCTACAATAAATCAAAATGAACTGGGTGTGGTAGCACGCGCCTGTAGTTCCAGCTACTCAGAAGGCTGAGGCGGACGGATTGCCAGAGCCCAGCAGGTCGAGGCTGCGGTGGCCAGGAGCGGCCACTGCACTCCAGTCTGGGTGACGGAGTGAGACTCCAACTCAAAAGAAAAAAGAAAAGACAAAAAAGTAGAGATAGTGTCTCACTCTGTTGCCCAGGCTGCAGTGGAACCGTCATAGCTTATTGCAGCCTTGACCTCCTGGACTCAATCCATTCCCCCACCTTGTCCTCCCAAGTAGCTGTAAATATAGATGTGTGCCACCATGCTTGGCCAATTTTTTTTTTTTTTTAATAACTATGCAGTCTCTCTATGTTGCCCAGTCTGGTCTTGAAGTTGACCTAGTGATTCCCCCTTCCTTAACCTCCCAAAATGCTGGGATTACAGGCCTGAACTATACCCAGCAACCACTTGTCGTTTACAGAAATTTCATTTTAATTTGTGGCTGGATCTTAAGTACTGTCTTCAGATGATGATGAACCAAACTAGTGAGGTTAGTCTTTCTAGAAATTCTCTCCCCATACACCCACTAAACAGGAATAAAAATTATATGAAAGGAGAGGAACTTGGTGCATCTTATGATTGACAAGAGGTTTA
The DNA here is from genome assembly GCF_000164805.1 of Carlito syrichta. Taxonomy (NCBI): domain Eukaryota; kingdom Metazoa; phylum Chordata; class Mammalia; order Primates; family Tarsiidae; genus Carlito; species Carlito syrichta. Next base: position 380,384 of record NW_007250969.1, on the reverse strand, counting down.
CAATATAAGAAAGAAGCATCTCTCTCTTCTCTTCCCCCTTAAAAATATCAGGAGTGCCTAGTATCTGAGTCATTCACTTTGTGATATGAATTCTCAGGTGACTGTTTTCATGGACTATACCAATAAGCATTCCTACCCTGTCTCTACACTCTTGAGAATATCTGAGTTATGGGCAATCATTCTTATCACAATGTAATATTTAAAAGTGTAATGAACAAAAAATCCTACACAAAATCTCAGTAACATAGACTAGAAACAGAAACATAATTCCTAGTTAAACTTGGCTATGAATCTCTTCACCTCATCCATCTCCACAGAAAATGTTTTTCTTTCTCAGTGGACAGTTGAGGTCTGGCAATGCACTTGCTTTAGTTTGCTGCTTCCCAGCTCACAGGACTCCCACAGGGACCTTCACTCTCTCACCTCCTCCCCACCACTGGAGTGAACTTTCTCCTTGTTCAAGCTGGCTTGAGTACCTCTCTAACATGCCCTAAATGCTATGACTGGGCAGAAAGCCACCTCTGGCATGCCTTGGGGAGGACCTATAGCTGCTACCCTCAATGATCTGTGAACCACAGAGTGAACTCTCAGGGCCTAGCCAACACTTTGCCATGTCCCAGAACTCTCCATCTTTCCCCAGGAGGTGAAAAACTCATTTCCTAGTGCTCTCTCACCACATTTTCTTTCTCAGTTTCCACTCCATCCTGCTGTTTGTCCTTTGCTAACCAGAGGGATACTTTTAATCTCCGAGAGGTGCCCTGCAGCGCCTTTCTCGGAGGTGGGTTCCGTGCTTCTGGGTTTATGTGTTATTTCATGTGGCTGCTCTGGCCCTCAGCAGATACAGCCTGGTGCTACCAGCTTGGTGACAACAATCTGAATTCTGATTATTAATTCTTTCTCAGGTATCCAAAAGTCTGAGACATTCAGTAGGTTCTGGCAAAGTGATCTATTACACTGATCCAGATAAAGGAATATAAGAATATTATGAAAAAGAGGAAAAGGGAGAAAAGAAAGAAAAGAAAGAAGACAGAGAAGTAGAAAGGAAAAGAAAGAAGAGGAAGAGTTTTTTTTTAAGTGTTAACTTCTAAAACTGAAGAGGAAAAAACATGGAGGATCGTTAACAAGCAACCAAATGTAATTTCTACTCCAAAGAAAGGTTACTTCTTTGACTTCCTTGTGTTCTGCCTCTAGACTAACAGCTCTTCCCTTCCCCAGCCTTGCTGGTGCCCCAGTCCCTCCACAGGCTGACAAGAGCAAGGCCTGCACACACCAGGTAGTTATCCATCAAGGCTAGGCATCTGCTCTATTTAGCTCTCATCCAGGAGACACAGAGATCACCCTGCCATTCTTCAGGACTTCTGGCATGAAGGAAGGATGCTGTGCAGGTGTCCAGAATGCAAGCCAGCTTGACTGGCAGAAGGTATGCATTGCTCCTGGGTGACCCTTGTCCCGTGGCCCATGGCACCTCACACTCTCCACTCATTGCTCCATGCCCTCCCTCTGTCCAAATTGGAGCCTGTGGTTGCAGGAAACCCTAAATATCAAAATCAAACAGGCTCCCGGGTCTGTAGGGAACTGATTGGTAAATGAACCACTGCAAGAAAAGTCATAGAAAATAGACATTGATCTGAACTTGGAGGTGAATTGTGTGAACTTGTTCATAAATTGTCTGGATAATTGCAGGCACTGGAGTAGAACACTAGAGCTCCATCCTCTCTTGGTTCGTGCACAACTTTAACTCTCAGTCAGAAAATAGCATAAACTTGAGTGACAGGTGGGGCTGAATTTGAATCCTGCTTTTAATGCTTACTTACGGGTGTCTGATTTCAGAGTAGTCATATTTCCATTGCCACTAGTTGCTTATCTATGAAATAGAGAAAAAATATTTCTCTGAAGTATTATAATGTGGATTAAATAAAGTTAGCTCCATAAAAGATCTAGAAGAGGGCCTGGCATTTACCAGGTGCTCATTCAGTGGTTCTTTGCTTTCTGGCTTTCCTTGGATCCTGAATTTTCACATTTTTATCCTGTATGGACTAACCATGTCATCTTCCCCCTCAAGCCTGAACTTCTGATCCCTCTGAAGACACCTGGGCTGGGGCTTTTAGATGCACACTGTCCCCGGCCTGAAACCCTCCTTCTACCCTTTTCCACTCTGCCCACCACCCTAGCAGCCTTGCAGTGAGGTTACAGTCACAGGTTCCTATATGCCCTCTGTTTCCAGTTAGGTGTGTCCATAGGGGGTCACACCAGGAGATCAGAGGGAGGTGGCAGGGTGCATTCAGGTGTTTATTCCCTGGCTCCTTCCCTGTGAGGTCACTTAGGTTGGCTATGTCCCTTACCTGCAGAGCAATGCTCTTCTTAAGGAGGCTGCTCTACTGGACATGCTCTCTTGATTCTGAAATACGTTTTCTACTTTGTCCTTTGAATCTAGCCCCAATTCCTACACCATCCCTCATGGTTGCCCTGCCCGCTACCAAGGCCCGTAACTGGATACTTTGTTAAAAAGATAATAATAAAATAAAAAGACAATTAATAAAACGAAGGACAGGCCAGCCCTTGTTAGCCCAGGTTAAAGCCCTACAAGAAGTGTCCAGAAGGACATTAAATTTGGGCAGGCTGGATTTGGGGAGCAGAATTGGGATAAGTAGCCAAGAGTTCAGGGCCAGAGGCTCAAGGCAAACAGACACATCAAGAGGAAGATGTGCTGAGTGGAGCTCAGTGTTCTGAGCATTTGTTCTCTAAGCCTGCTGGGCACGGATGGTCTGGACAACCAACTAAAGGATCAGAGTAGAGACACCACTAATGCTATGATTAATGCAAGTGCTCCTAAAGCTTTTGGTAAACAGTCCCTGCCCTAGCTAAGCATCTATGAATGGAGGACTATATTTTGTCAAATAGAGACTAATATCTTTTATACATGTATGATATCAAATGTGGGAATATACAGCCACCACTCTTACAAGAATGCATATATAGCAGGTCCCTCCAGTCTGGGAGGCAGTTTATATCTTGTTTTTATGAGTGATCTAAAAGGGCAAGTTTACAGAGAAATCCCCAGAGTTGCCAATGACATTCATCATTTCCTGGTTGTAAAATATTAAGCAGACATATATAAATTTTTCAATGATCTTGTCTTCTTTTCACTTTGAGGGATGAGGGCTCTTCAGATGAAGGCTATAGGGCTCTTTCCCAAGTGACCTTACACAGAGGTATTCACCTTGGTGAATTCACTGTGCTCATGAGTCTTAAACTTTGTCATTGTTCCAGAGACAAACTGAATCAGGGACACTGACTCACACTAACCCAATTAAAACCAAAACACATCAGGAGATTGGAAACTTATTGGTACACAGTAGAACATATTTTGCTCAAATGCAAGGAATTCTTTTTTCTCCTGCTCGGGTACAGTCTTTTCCTGGAAAGGTCAAAATAATACCTCTAAAGTTGCATAGCAAGCATGGAATCAGATCAAAGGGAAGCGGAGAGTTTGGAAGATTTTCATCTAGGCCTTGGTGTGGTATGATGAATCATTCCTACCTCTTGTTACAGAACACCTATCTAGTAATTAAATTAAGGTTATTTTACAGATTCAGTATCTTCTTAGCCTGGACAATGCTGGAAAAATACTGCCAATTTTTGTCCTGTTGAACTGTATATTTTGGGATCCAAACTGCTCCTTATGTTCATACAATACATCTCAATACAATAGATGGGACTTTTGCTTACTAAATAGTAGCCACATTCCTGTCCCGCCTCTCTGAGGCCCAGGTCACCTTGAGTGGAATCAGGGGACAGTTTTAATCCTCTGGTCACATATTTGCAGACAGTCTTTTATTTACTCATCTAGATATCTAAACATTGTATGTGGATTTTACTAGCTGAGTCTTTGAAACCAAATCTTATTTCTCTTATCTTCAACTTCTTAGGGAAAGTCTCATGGTTACTCTTCCAGTTTCAGATCCACAACATAATCTCCTGCTGGAAGGTGAAGTGTGTCTGATGAACTTTTGTATGAAGAAAGGGGTGCATTTTAGGGAAGAAATGTGTTACCTATTATATAAGGTACAGTGTGTCATTTGTCATCCACTATAAGCAGAGGGTGCCTCTAAAAGTTTGAAAGAGGTTTTATTTAAAGGACATTTCTTTAATAGACTTTCTAATAAAGCAAAATTATGGAATCACTTTCCAAAATAGGTGATGCAGGTTAAAAACATAATAGGCATGCAAAGCTCTAAATAAAGTCTCATCAGACCTTTCTAGTTGGTGTTTGAAGATCATCTGCAGTGGTGAAGGTGAGTGAGCAGATGCTCCTGCTGCATCAACCCAGGTGCTGCCATCAAAGGGATGACACTGTACCTTGTGTTCTGTGACCCAGAAAGGTACTTTCTGCTTTGTCTTTTCATGTTGTGGGCAGTTGCAGCTCAGGTGTTCCGACAGATGGACTCTGAGTCTGAGATTTATGTGCAAGAGTGTTACTGGAGACATATCCTCAATAACAACACCTAAAACAGAGAAGGAAGCAGGGCAATGCCAAAGGAGAAGTGGGATATGATCCCATTGCAAAAGACCCCAGAACTTCCCACGAGGTACTCTGGAGCTGGGGCGGCCCTATAGGGTTGTCTTTTCTCGAGGCCAGGGGGTTGGTCTTCATTAACTCTCCAACATACCCATATGTTGCATAGTAAGCAGGATCAGAGAAAAATCAGAATGCTGGGTGAGGGTTCGTGTACAATGGTACTCTGTGGTGGGGGGGTACATCCTAGAGAGGAACTCAGGGAGATCTGGAACCATGAACACTCCTAGCAGTTGGAAAAATGAGTGTCTTGTCCTAGACAATGCACTAGAGCACCCAGCATGTGGACATGCACAGATCTAGACCATTTCACAGTATCTGATCTTGCAAGCTGAGGCCAAGCCCGCTGTTGGAACAAAGGTATTTCAAGTCTGGTGCATTGTTTGCTGAGAGATGACAGGACTGGGTAAAATACCTCATTCCAGGAGCAGAGCAATGGTTTCCCTATGTAGACAACACGCTTTCCATCCCAAGCCACCTCCACTCACCAACCCCAAAAAAAGCCAATACATGGCACGGCTCAACACAGTCCCACCCCCCACCGCTGCCCCCATATTCATGGAGGTGATATGGAACTTCTCAGGTTATGACAGGCAAGGCAGAAAACAAACTTTTCATCTGTGACCATGATCATGAGGGACTATGTTAAAAGGAAGAGGGACATTGAGACACCTCAGGGAAACTAATGCAACTGTCCTTGGTCTCTGTTCTGCAGCCCTTCTCTGCTCTGGTCTTTGGTGCCCTTGCTATAGCCTCTCCTTCCCCTCTTCCCTCTCTCATACCTAAACCCATTGTTGAGAAATGACATGGAATTTGTTGGCATGAAGGCGCAGATGATTCATAATAGTTTCTTCTCTCCTCCAAAGTGTACTTCCCTGAAGTCTTCTGGCAGTCGGCTACAATGAAGATGAGCCAGTGGCCACATTCTTGGCAGCCCGCCTCAGGGATAAGAGAATTTCTGGAAAATGTGGAAGAGACTGATAGTAACCTGCCCAGTATTCTTTTTTCTTTTCCTTTTTGCTAACTGAAATCCAATTTTTTGTGAGGCCACGTGCTTAGTTAAAAGACTATACTGGCTAGCCTTTTCCGCAGTGAGGTGTGGCTACACAGCTGTAGGGGGAAGCACAGAGGAAAGGATTTCAAATCAAGCTGACTCTTCTGATAGGTTTCTCTTCAGGTTCAGAGCCTCTGCCTGCTTTTTCCTCTTGCTTAGAACATGAACATGATGGCTATAGAGACAGCAAGCCTTTTAGAAAGCGAGGAAGCCTTGAGGATGGTGGAGCAGAAAGGAAGAAGAAACCTAGTTCCTGATAATTTCTAAAACTAATATATTAATCATAGAGTGCCTATTTCCTTTGTGTGAGAGAGAAACAAATCTCTACCTTGTTTAGATTACATATTTTGGGTTTTTGTTATAAGCAGCTGAAAAAAATCTTAACTGATACAGAAGTTGGTTCTAAAAATGGTGTGCTGGAGATAACAGAACCCAAAATATTGGCCTGTCTGAGTGGAGGAAGAAGGGAGGCAGATGTTAAAGATTCCAATGTTGTATTCTGAAAACCTTGCTGCCCTTGTTAGTGAAGTGATGTAACATTTTGTCAAAGCTGTTGCCCCACCGTACCTTGGAAATCAGAAAGCACACTGACCAAAACTGAAGTGTTAAGAAGATGGCAAGAATATTAAGAATTCTGGTATACACTGGCCTCTTCCTGCTGCTCTCTGCAGAGTCCTACAAGAAATAAAGAAGCACATAGCAAAGCTAGCCACACTATAAGCACAGACGGAGGAAAATGCTGGTTTCCTAAGGGAGAAGCTCCTGCTTATGGCCTGCAATCCAGGCTGAATAGGAGTCTCATAATTTAAGCCTTGTGCAGTTGAAAAGGCCAAATGCATTTGTACCCCAAACTGAATCAGTTATAAATAGTGACTGTAAAATTGCTGTCTTTACAGGATCTGAGCCTGATATCCTCTCATTGGAAGTTGGGAACTCTCGCTGACAAATATGGGATTAAAGGTATTACATTCCCATCAAGCTCATTGTTTTAGACGAGTCAAGAAAGTGATCATTAATTTGAGAAGGCAAGACCCAGCAGAGCACAGAGACTCGTAAATAAAAGATGAGACCTGTGCTATTTAAAAGCTCTTTCTAGCCTGTGTTTGTGATTACTTTGCATATGGCTGAATAGAAGCAAGAAGACTGGAAGCTTGCTCAACTTCAGAGAAATAAGAGAGTAATAATAGTAAATCTAAACATAGCTATCAGCACCCTAAGACTTTTGACCTTCCAAGTAACACCTGGACCTCAAAACCGCACCAGCAGGAAGTGAACTATGAGGTATGCAGTCCCAGAAAAGCGTAGTTGCCAGCACTTCCTTCAGATGCAGGTGAAAGGTGATAATGAACAATAAGACTTCTAGTGTTCAGGACCAGGGACTATGAGGATAGAGAGCTAGGAGGGAAGTCGATCAACTGATCAACTAACTCATCTAACACTCCATGGAAATCTTCCACTGACAGGCTAAGAATTCTTAGTATTCTTACCCAAAAGGATTTGGTAATTACTATGGATTAGTGTATTCCCTTCTCCGCGTTTTCAGATGAAAGTTTCTGTTTACTTGTGTAAACAAAATTCCATTTATCCCATTTTATTTTTCATCATGGTACTTCAATCATTTTGTTGAAGATAACTTGCTTTTAAACTTATGTGTCATTGAGCCACAAGAAAAAAAGTCCAGACATGTTGGTGAGGATTGCAAACCATCCAGGTATCCTGAACTTTGAGTTGGTTATAGTAATTAGATCAGAGTTTGGAATTGCCTCTTGAGGGAGGTGGTGAGTGCATTCTATATACGGTTTTCATAGGTGGATAGAAAGGGAAGACTATGTCAGAAACAATTGCCTAACAGATACACATTCTCCCCTTCTTTCTTTCTAATAGAACTTTAATGTTCTTTTTTGAGACAATGTCCCTGTTTTTTTTTTTAAAGGCTACTTTGAACAAATTCCCCTAAAGTTAGAGGTGGCTAATGCAACATAAGTGATGGCCAAGGGAGTCTTCCAGGAAAGCTCATTAAATAGGAATGATTCCTCTGGGAAGTGTGCTCTTTTGCATTCTTTCTTTTCCTTCTTCCTGCCAAAAACAAATTGTTTATAGGCTGAGTCCAAGTACACAATGCATGGCTGGAGCTCTGTTGTCAACTTGGACCACAAACCAACCGTGTGCCTGCAGCCAGGCTCTGAGGTGGTGGACAAGAAGACAGAAGGAGGCTGAGCCTCTCCTAACCACCCCTTCATATTAGTCTTCATTATCTGGTGTCAGTGTTTTCTGTTTGTTTGGTTGGTTGGTTTTTTGTTTTTTTCCTTGTAAGACAGAGAAAAGTGAATTCATTTTATGGAAGTCACTTGTGTTTTCTGTTATATGCAGATTAACTGAATCCTAACCTATACCAGGGATGTGTTACTTCAGGGATGTGTTACTGCTTGCTGATATTATCCATCCATAAGACAAACTAGGTACAGTCACAGAATGGAAGTCCTGCCTTGAGCAGTTCCTATTCTCTGAGAGTGGATGAACTAAAAGTCCCCACTGAGAAGAAACAAGAAAGCAAGTCACACAGAACATACCCTCTGAAACAATGCTGGCTGTGTATGGGCCTTCTATAACAGAATTGTTTATAGGCTGAGTACAAATACACAAAAGACAGACAGACACTAAGAAAGTCTGTGTTTGCATTAACTTGCTAGAAATCTAAGGAGCCGAGAGGCTTGGTCCCCCAACTGTTTTATCAAAAACACAATAAAGTTTCACTGACCAAGAGGTATGAATCTCACAATCTAGCAAAAAGAAAGTATTGAGGATTTTCCAGTTTTGGTTATGACCATATGAGAATAGGAACTATGGCAAGCTATCTGATTTTATTTCTACAGAGATGCTAGGGATTTCACAATGATTGACACCACATTGGTTTCCTATGGCTTTTGTAACAAATTGCCACAAATTCAGTGGTTTAAACAACACTAAGTTAATTCTTTTATAGTTCTGAAGGTCAGAAGTCCTAAGATGGGTCATTACAGCTGTTTTCCTTCTGAAGACCCTATGGGAAAATCTGTTTCTTTGCCTTTTCCAGCTTCTAGAGGGTTCCTGCATTCATTGGCTTGTGGCTTATCCACCATCTTCAAAACCAGCTGTGTGGCATCTTCCAGTCTCTCTCTGTGTCCCTCCACTTCCATCCTCACATGACCTTCTGTTTCTCTCTAGCTCCACAACCTCCCTCTTTAGGGATCCTTGTGATAATATTGGGCCCAATTGATCATCTAAAATAATCCCCTCTTCACAAAATGCTTAACTTAATTATGACTACAAATTCCCTTTTGCCATGTAAAGGTGGCATATCTATGGGTTTCAGAGCTTAGACTATGGACACCTCTGTAAGGTCGTTCATCCTACAGATACCAAGGTTAACTTGATATCCTCATGATTATACTTATTGGCCTGTTTCCTAGGTCCCTAAATGGTTCCCCCTGCAAGTTTACAATATCGTCTGAATTTTTTTTGTCATTAAAGCTTTTGTCAGGAGACCGCTATTAAAATAAATGCACCACTTGCAGTGTCCATGTATAGAGCTGTCAGCTGCTCTTCAGATTTCCTGTCAACCTGCAACTATCTTGGAGACTAGGAGAAATTGACTCCGGGCCTATTAAACTGTATTAGGCAAGGAGTTGATTTGAGAAGTTGTATTGCCAGTACGAGTCTGCCAGGGCACTGATGAAGAGACCTTAAGCAGGATACAGCCATCAGAGGTCATTTTCTGAACAATGAGTTGTGGGGATACATAAAGGCAGAGCCCAGGAAAAGGAAGAGCATGAAAGCAGAACCTTCCTCTTTTGAGAATGTGCAGGGACAGTATCATTGCAAATAGCTAACATTAATTGCAATCCATGTCCTTGGCCATGTAACTTAGTACTTCCTCCCATAAAGACTGTATATTTATCTGGTCTTTGATTTTGGGCTTGTCTACATGACTTGTTTGGCCAACACAATGTCACCAGATGAGAAAGAGGCAGAGTCAATGTGCTTTCTTGTTTGGTCCTGTCCTCTTGTTTTTCTACCATAAGGATAGAAGAATATTCTGCTTAGCCCGTGGTCCAAGGACTGTGAGAGCACATCCGGTGCAACCTGCAGTTTGGACTTTCCCTAGCTGGTCACAGACAGATGAGAAATAAATGCTTACTATTGCATGCATACAGAGTTTGCGTATTGTCCATGTAAAGTTGTTTATTTCCTAAGCCAGATGGAGACTGCTTTAAGTGTTTTACATGTTTAATTTATCTAAATCACATCTGACTCTTTAAAGTAGATATTAGTCTCCCTATTTTGCAAATGAGGAAACTGAGGCATTGCGCTATTTAGAAACTTGCTCAGTCATGCAACTAATAAGTGTTGGAACTGTAATTTGAATGAGGTAGTATGCCCACTTAGTTCCTAACTACAGGTTCACACTCCGGCCAGAGCCACAGGCATTAGCTTCTTTCTTTCTCTCCTCTCTTCTTTATGGCCCATTTCAAACTGTCCTGTAATGTTGCTGTCCTGTGATTTTAAACCACTTTGCAAGTATGGCAGATCAGAAATCCACTGGGCTAAGAGTCTGGTAACCCAGGTTCTGATTCTACCACCAATGAGGAATGAAAACTTCCCAGATATAAACAGACATCTTCTTTTCCAATTCATTAACTATATTTTCAAGATCTTATATGGTAAAGAATATACTGAAAAAATAAAGAACATGGGCCTAGAAGTCAACCAAAATGTGACTGGGCAGACAGCTAGGGAATACTCAGTTGTAGAAGACTAGCCAGTTTAAGATTTTTATGGATAATACCTTTTTTCTTTGCTTCCAACACTTAAGAAGGAGTGTTTTATTCTTAGAAATTTTTGGAAACTGAGTTCACAGAAGAATGGTCGAGGACCAGGAGGTAAGCAGGCATATACAGATGAGACTTAAAGAACACAAAATGCGAACCTGAACTGAAGAGTGGGCTTTTCATAAGGCAAAATGTTAACAGAGACTAGGGAGTCAAGGGAATTCCCATTTCCAGATAAAAATAGGAGGCCATCAAAATGAGTACCAAAAGAATAAAATATGTAAGAATTATCAATTAGGGATGATGAGGATGAGGATAGTATAAGAATTTTTGTTAAATTTTGTGACATGTGGCACCTGCTATCCTTTTTTTCTATTAGTAACTGGTAACAAAAATCCTTAGAAACAAGCTAAAAATGTTATTGTGGATGGTATCAAGGAAGTGAAGGGCTAGGAAGACTATTTCTATTGCTCAGAATTGAATGCTGATAATGATGACACCGATGATGTTGATAATAGTGATTTGAATCAGTGTTTATGACGATGGTGATGTTGATAATAATGATAGGAATCAGTGTTTATTGTACATTTAATGTAGTAGCCCTTTACAAGATTACTCGATTTAATTTTTCCAGGCAACTTTGTACCCATGTTATGTTTCTTTATACAGACTCGGGATTTGACACTTAGAGAGGGTAGGATGCTCTCTGAAGTCACATGACTAGTCAGTGAAGGAACTAGAATTCAGATACAGAAAATTTGACTTATTGACTCTTAAACCAACAAAGAAACTCTTGAAACAGAGGGAGTGGCCATCATTTTGAAAAGAAAAGAAGAGGTGTCAGATTCCCTCTGAATTTCTCTAACAGATACTATAATGGATGTTGCTGACCCATGAGGAGACCTGTGATGTGTGAAAAGGGGTAGCATATTAAGCCCTGGGTGGCTACATCTCCTGTCACTGGCCCAAGTGAGTATATACGAGAGGAACTTCAATCTTCTATGGCTTCTGCATTGTTATTCCAGCCTGTCAACGAAAACTCTACCCTCGCCCTCCTTGTCACATTGCTCCTTTGCCTTCCAGAATACACCCCCATGTGGGGTTGGGGCTGGCATGACAGGCAGGGGAAGGGAGGCCTTTACAAACCCAGGAGCAGGGACAGGGAGTTCTTCCCAGGAAAGTGGGAAGGACTCAGGCTACAGTAGCAGACTAAGTCAGAAGTGACACAGAAAACAGTCGGGAAGAACCAGAGGTGGGCATACAATTCAAGTCTTTAAAATCAGAATATTAAGGCCAAGTAAAGGAGGTTGGGGCAATCTGAATGGGCAATTTGGGTAGTTGTCTTGAGTGCAGCTTAGTGTTGGTTGCTGGCTTCCATGAGCCTGGAGAGCGTCATGCATAAATGCATTGGTCCTGCAGACTGGACACGTGTGGCGTATCCCTGATAGGGTTTGGGTCAAGGTTTAAACTCTGCTCAGTTTGATGGGGGCCTCAGCATTGGACTCAGACTCACAGTTCTCCAATCCCTCCCTCAGAAAGTCTGTTCCTTAAACCACTTGTTGAGAGCTAAAATCCAACTCCCAAATGAACTGGCCATCAGAAACCATACAATAGTCATTATGTCCTATTATGAGTGTCTCCTATAATTTATATTTCTGCTACAGACTCTTTCAACCCATACTACTGGTATGTAAGCCCCAGGCACCAACACAACTCCACGTGATCCCTGGCTCTCCCCATCACTCAGCCATTGTCTAGACCCAGTTCTGCAATCTCATCAGTTCCACTTGGCTCCATTTCTGTCACCTTCAGTCATAGGCATGTCCTGTGTGCAGAAGGAACTCTTCCCAAAATGACAGAGACTTTCTTACAGGAATAGAAGTTGACAGAATACAGGGCTGCCCAAGGTACAATTTTTGCCTGTTGTCTCTCAAATTAATTTCTCACCTCTTTCTACTCTGATTTGTGTTACAAGAAGCTGACTCATGAAAGCTAAGTTTTCCAGGCTCTCTTGCTACTCTGCTGAGTCCAACTAATAGGACTTATCAGTAGGAGATTGGAGGATAGAAGGAAGAGAGAGGTTGGGGAATTTATCTGCCCTATCCCCTCTGCTCTTGGCTGCATCTCTGAAAGTGACTTATTCTCCATGGTTCCAGCTACCTTCAGACAATCCCTCTCCATGGTCCCATCTCCTACAGGTAGCCCCGAACATGAGTCCAGCTTCCACTGAAAAGCTCTAACTCCAAAGATCTGGTAACACCATCTCCTTCCAGGTTTCTCCCGTCCTAGAGATGATAACAGTTTCCTGCTATTGCTAAATCTCTGGGTTGCCTCATAATCCCTTCTTCGAAGTTTCAGCTCTTTAACATCTTTATAACTATCTCCCTATCTTAAAATATGTCTTTGGCTAGAACCCGACTGACACACACCAAAAGGCAAATGCAACTGAATTGCTGATTTTACCTCAGATTTTGTTCTGATGCAGTGGGTGGTCAGGAGTCTAGATGGGTTGATTTGAAGCTCAAAATGTAATGGTCGCTGACTTATACAGATTGCCCATGGTTCCTTACTGCTGTGGAGACCAGACCTATCCTCATGCAAGTTTCCTAATAAAAGATCAGTCTAGGTCACCTTCCCTTTGTATAAGTTGCCTATAAATGCCTTGTTTTCAGGAATTTTTTTGGTTAAGATTCAAATACTGTCATAAAATATCTTCATCACAATAAAAATGCAAAGTACAAAGTTGCCGTTCTGCACCGCATCACAGAGGGATGTGGAGACATTATTCAAATATGTTCAGGACAATTGCTGCACATGCACTTGCAGGCTGACGGAACTTAAAAATAGCACATTTCATTAAAAGGAAAAAAAAGACTCTGGTAACAAAATAAGTGACTGTTCTCTTCGTCCCTTTTTTTATATTGACACCAGCCCCCTCAACAGACTCTTTGCAGTGTTGCAGTTTTCCAGGAAATGTTGGGGCCAGCAGTATATGGTTAAAGGGGATCCAGGGAAGGGTGGAATAAGCCAGGGGCAGGAGAACTTAGGACCACTTTCCTCCTCCTGCTGCTCCTCCTGTGCCTGCTATCTCCCCATGCCCCTTGTACAAGTCACCATTGCAGGAGAGCATTACCTAGGACTGCAGGTACTACATGGGACTTTCTAAAGAAATTCGCTGGTGGTATTGGAAAGAGAGGATAACTGGAATACTTTTCAGGAAGTTCAAGTTGTCAATAATTGAGAGATTTTTTTAAAAACCCAAATGAACCCATTGATATTACAAATGGGGAACTCAGACCCAGAAGAGCCAAGTGATTTGCCCAAAACTCTTCAACTGGCTAGGGGCAGAACAAGAACTTGGGCTCTCAGTTCTCTGTTTGTATGTTTGTTTTTAATTTTAAAGATGTGGAGTACAATTCAGGATTAGGTATACAAGTGGTCATCATGCAGGTAAAGTTTGGGCCTCTCTTTTGGTACCCACTTCACTTGGTTTGAGATCAGGTACCCTTACTGATGTGATGTGCCGCCTCCACTCCTACCCTGGCAGTTTCCGACTACTGCCGGGTCCTGTGTTTTTTAACACTAATTTAGTAGAGGCATGTGCTGCATAAAAACATTTTGTTTAACAATAGATCACATACATAACACTGGTTTTATAAGATTATAATGGAGCTGCACTATGCAGGCATATGATATTTTGTCTTTTATACCATATTTTTACTGTACTTTTTCTATGTTCTAGATCTATTTAGATACACAAACACCATCGTGTTACAATTGCCTACAGTATTCACTACAGTAACCTGCTGTACAGGTTCATAACCTAGGAGCAATAGGCTCTACCATATAGAGTGGGTGTGTAGTAGGTTATGCCATCTAGGTGTGTGTAAGTACACTCTGTGATGTTCACACGACAAAATTGCCTAACAAAGCACGTCTCAGATTATGCCCCCTTCACTAAGTGATGCATGATAGTATAGAACTTTGTCTAAAACTGGGTATGTCTAGTAACTTGAATTTGAATTCCTCATCTCCAAGCAGACCTAACAGGAAGGCTTCCACTCAGAATGTGAGGTGGTGAAATACCCAGAGAATCAGACAAATGTGAAGAAATCCTAATGCCAGTCCCTCCCAGCTTGTTCAAGATGAGGGAATGAGAGCAAGTCATTGAGCCTCTGAAACTCATTTTCCTCAGCAGAAAATTTGGGATAAAGATACCAGTCATAACCCCTTTAGAGGGTGTTATATACTGAGTCAATATGTAGAAAAATGTAGAAAATATGGCCTATTTGCAGATGTTAGGAAAATGCAAGGATCGGCAAGCTGTTTCTGAAGGACCACATAGTAAAACGTTAGATTTTCTGGCCAAACATAGTCTCTATTTCAGCTCTGTAATCCTGCAGTTGCAGTACAAAAGTAGAGACAGACAATCCCTAAATGATGAACGTGGCCGTATTTCAATAAAACTTTATTTGTAAAGCAGGCAATAGATTGGATTTGGCCTGTGGGCCACAGGTTGCCCACCCTTGGGATAAAGCTCTCACGTTGCTCAGTGAATCCTCACTGGAAAAGCCTCCTTGCCTCCTCCACTATCTCCTTTCCCTAAACCCAGTCCTTGATGACTCAGCCCAAGCCTTATTTTTGGAGCATCAGCTTTTTAAAGCAAAACATAGCTCACTGGAGAAGTTTAAGACACATAGTC
The DNA here is from genome assembly GCF_000164805.1 of Carlito syrichta. NCBI lineage: Eukaryota > Metazoa > Chordata > Mammalia > Primates > Tarsiidae > Carlito > Carlito syrichta. Next base: position 365,244 of record NW_007250969.1, on the reverse strand, counting down.
ATCTGCACCAGGAAAAAAAAAACAAAACTAAAAGCACATTTATAGCCACAGTCACAGCCATCCTTCTTTATGAATATGTTTATGCCTGTATTTAGACCCACAGCCACAGACATAAAGTATATAGAAAAAGAAATGGAACCGGGGAGTTCATTGAAGCTATAATAGAGGACTAGATATAAGCATAAACAACAACATTTTTTTCTCCCAGCCCAACTTTTTAAAGCACATTTCACATTTATTTTCACTTATCACTAGCAGATTATAAGGGAGTTTTGACAGATTTGAGAGAAAGCAGGAATTTACCTCTTGTTAAAAATCTGACTGGTTGCAGATCTTGGGCTCAAATAGACTCAGGTACTCCATCTCCTGAACCCAACTGAACATGCTTCCCTCAGTCTGAGGGCAGGCACAGTCCAGAGCCCTGGACTTGGCCACAGAGAAACCCTTTAGCCATGGTTATGTTCTTACTGACTCCCTGCCAGAACACTAGAGTCAACCTTCTTTGAGGATATTATTGTCTTCTCCCCTTGGTTAAAATTATGGCAGCTATGTTAAGTGTTCTGGGATCAGTAGAGGAACACATCAGACAATCCTCAAAAAGTACTGTCATCGGACAGTGCTGGATTGATCACTTCCTAGACCATGGACAGGTTAATCATCTGTTAGTGAGCCTGAATTAGAAAAGATGCTCAGGCCAGAAGTATGAAGTCAGATATGTCTATGATTTTCATTGAAATTTACACGTGTGTCCCCGGCCTAGAAACAGAAGAGGCATGCATCTGCAGTGGGCATCTGCAGGAGAAAAGGACATAGCCTAGATATTGACTTCATCTTAGAAGAAGAGTGAAGAAGCTTCACAGTGGGGTTGAGGGAGCTGGTGAGTATGCCTCAGATAAATAAATAGGACACCAAGAATGTAGATTGCACAGTTATGACTGGGCCATCAACCCACCTAAAGCAAAATAAATTGCCTGGAAGGCAAGTGCAGGATAGTTTCAACCCCAGAGGAAAAGCACAGGCCCTCTTATAAGGGAGCTCTTGTCCCAGAGAGACACATGTTGATGTACCACCTTAGGGATCAAACATAAGCAAAGATTGGAAAGGTTCTCAAAAGAGCCAAGAAGTCCATCTGCACTGCTAACATAACATCCACATCTATATTAAGCTGTAGTCTGACACCTGTTTCTGGCATCCAACCAATACCAGCCTGAGTCGAAGTCTAAACTGGGAATCGTGGAGAAAAGAGGACAGACTGAACCCAATTTACACCAACATGTAGTCAATAAGCACTTATTGGAATATACTGAATTTGAATACAAAATTTGTCAAGCATTATTTGTACTTCAAATTTCTCATGATTGTAATTCTCTCAGTGTTTACTGATTATCTTAAACCCCGTGGTTTACACATACTTAATCCTTGCTTGAAGAAGCACGATTTTCTGATTTAGAAAGATGAAGACATTTTCCTTTAGGAATATTGTAATATATTAAAATTCTTAAGGAACATTAGTGTTTAGAAACACACAGGCTAAGATAGACCTTTATCACTTGTGTAAGCCAGCTAACCATCTTGTGTCATATTGTTACTCTGAAAAGTTGTTCCACAAAACTGATTTATAAATGATTGCTGTCTCAGAATCTTATTTTTAAGTTTGAGACTGCTGGTCTATGCACAGAGGGGAGTGTGTGTGTGTGTGTGTGTGTGTGTGTGTGTGTGTGTGTGTGTGTGTGTGTCTGTATCCAGAGTCTCCCAAAGCCCCTGACTGTCCCTCAGAATGAATATCCTTTCTTTCAGAAGCCTGATCCTCAAGTCATTGGTTTTGTTTTTTTAAAAAAGCCCTCATATGAATATATTAACTTATTCTCATCCCCCATCAAATGAAAAATTGTTTGGCAGAAGAAATGTTTCTAGCAGCACCTTCTACTCTCAGCCCATTATATCCCCTGAAGAAATCTGCAGTGCCACCATAGGTTTGATTTCTATTGTGTGGAATAAATAGAATCACTGAAGCTATATTTCTTTTCTGTTTTAAACAGGAGTAGAAAGGAATAGGAGAGAAGAGGGCCCATGAAGTTATTTCCTGATTACACTCACAATCAGGGGGCTGCACACCACCACAGGAAAGTACATGGCGAACTTCAGGGCATGTCTACACGCCACACCCCTCCCTGCTTAGTTGGGTCCATTCAGGCAACCACTGATTATTTCAGTGGGTGTGAATTTAGTGGGTCTGAAACAAAGGTCTGCAAGCAAGTTTTACCCCACCCTGTCTCATAATTGGGAATCTTTGCTTCTGGGAGGTAAGAGAAAGAAAGGGAGACCATTAGAGAAAACGTATTCAACATACACCAAGTCCTTAAAAATAAGAATAAACATAGAAAGAAAGGAAGCAAATGCCCATTCTGCTTCTCTCTGCTGAGGATGAGTGCCACTGGGAGATAGATGCCAGGAATTAAGGTCTTCCTTGCTGCCAGCTGGGGCTCACTCTGGATGTGCAGAATCGCATTTGCCAGCTCTTACTACATCTCTAGGACAAATAGGACTCCCTGCTCCTCAGAGCTTCTGGGCTAAGTTGTCTTTGCATGTAGGACTCCACAGAATTTAAACATATGCAAACATTGTGCATGCTAGAAGGTTCCACTTCTTATATTGGAAATTGAGGGTGAAGCAACGTGATTTGCAGAGGAATCCCAGATCAGATGGGCAAAGGGAGCTTGGTGAGTCTATCCCTGGGGCAAAATGAATTAGCTGATCTGTTAAGAGAGGATGGATGATTTTGTAAACTTGAGAGGGTGGAATGAAAATAGAGGCTGAAAAATCAAGATTGCCTAACCATATGGGTCACAATATCTGTGGGGTAATAGAAAGTACAGGAACTTGAAGTGAGAAACCATGTAAGTGAGTCCCAGCTGCACCACTAAGACATAACAGTTGTATGACCTTGCAATGACATTCATGCCTCCTGAAGCTCAATTTCTTCACTTATACATACATTGGAGATAATAATGTTCAAGTTGGCTTCAAAGTATTTTATAATAACTAAATGAGAAAATGCATCAAAAACATTTTATTTGCAAAGCTCAATGCAAATAAAAAGTTGTTATACATTTTAGCATTATTGATAAAGGACTCAAGGAAATCATGTGTTAGTAAGGCACTGATTTCTAGTCTTTTGAAAAATGAATTCTAAACTAGATTGTTATTAAGACTTGGCTATTACATAGGTAGTTGCTTTCGGTACAGAAGAAAACTATTATTTTGGTCTATTCTTGTTCATTAGTTACATTCCGCAGCATTACTATTTGGATACTTAGCATACGAATTGACAAATGAACCATTGTTCTAATTTAATTAGATTTGGAACAATATTTTTTTAGCACAGAATGACTTTCTAATTTGTAAATTTATATTTAGGTTTTTTAAAATTGGTGTGGGTGAGCAATAATAATCCTTCAGAGTTATACAGCACTTCATAGTTTACCAAACACTTTCGCATATTTTAACTCACTTCATTATCTCAAAAACTCTATGAAGAACATTGACTATAGATTATTTTAGCTATTTTACAGATGATAAAATTAAGACTTAAAGTGTGTGACTTTCCCAAATTCACACAGTAGAAGACCAGACCTGGCCTGGAACCCATAATAGCCAGTTCTCTTTCCATTATTTAACACCTGTCACTAATCCCAAGACCCTACAACCACTACCTTAATCTTCTCCCACACTGGGAGGCTACTCATGGCCAGCACCATCATTAGTGATTTTGTGATTTTGTAAATTTTCTGAGTCATTACCACTCAGGCACCTGGAGTTCTAAGTCCACCTGGATAAATGTTTGCTCTTTGATGTGGTGCCTCAATACCCGGCTCCCAGGACAAGAAGACACCTTTTTCAATGTGGTTCTACAACTCTTTCCCTGGGGTCAAGACCATCCTGCACTTGGTTACAAATAATTTATTTCTCTGGTGAGTTTTGTGGCTCAGCCGTAGAGGTTAGAGAACGTCCCAAACTGAAGCAGCTTTGTCTTTTATGACCTAAACTTGGGAAAGACATACCATTGTTCCTGCTATGCTCTATTGGGTTCATAGAGCAACCTAAGCACAACATGGGAAGGGACTATAAAAGGGAGTGACAACCAGGAGACAGGGGTGATAGGGACAATCTTAGAGGTTGACTGCCATAGCTAGGGTGGGGATGGAGTATTAGTAGCTTCACAGATGTTACTCAGGCCATACAAGGGTAGACACTGTTAGAGGAAAAATGACGATTATCTCTGGATCCCAAGAAAACAGCAAGCATTGCAACTCTCCTTTTGACACTAGAGCAAAAAAGAATAAGTTCTACAAAGAAGTCCCCACATGCCTGTGGGAACAGTGAAATCATTTGCCATGTGTCTAAAGCAGCACTGCTATAACGCTGAGTAGAAGAGGGCCCCAGGTAATGTGACAGCTTTGGTGAGAGAATATAACCACAGATGGTGTGAGGACCGCTCTTTCTGGAGGCCAGGAGGCCAGAAATAGACCTGGTGTGAAGTTTCAAATGGCTAGTTGGGTCATATACAACTCATGGATTCTTTCTGGTGGGTAACGGTGGCCACCAAAATGTCTGAGATGTGTGAGGAGCAACTACAGCTCTGCAATCTTGCTGTGAGATTATAATGAAAGCAAATCTCAGACCTAAGTCTCCCCCACATTCAGACATTTACTGAATAAACACTGATTATCCAGGAGGTATTAAATGATCCATACACCCGGATCATCGAACCAATCTTGTATAAAAATCTCACTTAAGTGAGAGAGAATAATAGTCTAAAGACAGGAGTCTTATATTGTTAGAATAGGTATTACATCACAGGATCTTCAGACTAATAGCTGAACACAGTACCAGACAATAGCTGGGCTGTTTAGAGATCAAACCTCAAGTGTTATCCCTTAGAGAAAAGGTTACAAAGCTGATTAGATGTTCAAGCAAAAGTGAGAAGCTCCTCTACAATATTCTGATCATGCCACACAGTTTGAATACCACTAATTTCATCTGCAAGAACCCATATTTAATATTCATCATGCTAATTCCTAAAGCCTCTGATGTCGGCAGGAGATAAAGATAGCCGAAACACTTGTATTATTCATGTATTAATATGACTTCGTATTTATAAAGCATTAGCCCAGTGCCTGGCATAAAGTAAACACTATGTGTTTTGTTTGTTTGGCTTAAATTAAAAAGAAAAAAGAAAAGAAAAGAAAGGGGCAGGGGAGAATAAAAAGAAGAAGCAGTTACTTCTAGACTGGGCCGGCCTGCAACTCTAGGAGTATGAATTCCAGAACAATTCAACTGACTGCCCTAAAATACAGTGTTAACTAACACAAATTATATCACACTGTTTGGGTTGATGTGACTTTAAGTAAATTACAGAATCCATGCAGGTGCTAATAGTCTAACAAGATAACCAAAGATCAGATGTGATGAGTCAAATCCCAGCAAAATGCTAACAGAGGACGACAACAGATGTAGACCTGACTCCTCCTGCGGCATGGTGCCAAGAAGTCCCCTGAAAGTCCACAGAAAAGAAGGAGCTCCAACAAGATGAAGATTGCTGGGAACTGCCTAAATTAAGTTCTCCATTCTAATACGTTTAGGAAAAATTTCAATAACTACTCTAGCGTGTAAACTTCTTCCCTGAGTCCTTTCAGAGTCTAAAGTGTTATCAGCTTTACTTTAGTGTGTGCGCAACTCAGCCCTCTACAGTGCCCCTACAGTTCAAGCGTACCTTATCCTGAAGGCTGTGTGCTTTATCAGTTTTTCGGTTCCATGCTATCATTCTTATGTTAGAATCTCTTTATTGAGTTTTAGGTGAGAAGTGATGATATCCATTTATGACCTTGAAACATTCTCCCCAAATAAATCCTCATTGCCCCCTATCTCTATGGTAATCAGCAAGCCTCTCCCCACCCCAGTGACAGCAGCTGTGTCTAAACCACCCATCTGCTGTCTTCCTGGGGCTCTGCCACATTCTGCCTCATGCCCACTTGCCAGTGTATCACATTTCTATTTAGAAGCATGCTGCCTACCCTGGTTATTTTTGGCTACTTATCAGTGTATACCTCATTAACAGTCAATGGGACTGCTGAACTGCCCTACCCCTAGCATGCTACCATCTGTAGGCTGGGCCAGTATGGGCAGAGGTTGCAAAAATGAGAGAATAAGTGAAGCCTCTGACAGCTAATACATTTCACCATGGGGCTGGGCTCATAGGATGGTGGTTACAGACCAGGGCAAAGGGAGGGAATGCAAAGTGTGGGTACTGGGAGCTCTGGTCACCTGTTAGTAGAATGGAGACGCATGGGATTGTGAGCGTACACCAAGCCAATATTTTTTATTAAGATAAAATTTACGTAACAGTAAATTGACCATTTTAAGGTGGACAATATTTAGCATATTCACAAGGCTGTGTAATCACCATCTCTATGCTGTTGCAAATTATGTCATCACCCCAAAAGAAAACTCCATAGCAGGCAGTCCCCATTTCTCTTTCCCTCCGATCTCCACCAACTACCACTCTACACTTGCTCCTATGGATTTGCCTGTCCTAGATATTTCTTATAAATGGCATCATACAGTATGCGGCTTTCTGGGTCTGACTTCTTTCACTTAGCACAATGTTTTCAAAGTTTATCCACATTATTCCATGTATCAGAACTTTACTCCTTTTCATGGATGAATTATGTTCCATTGTATATACAGGAGAGGACCCCCAGAAAACAGAATTATTTTTTTTGGAGGACAGGCCCCTTTCAGTACAGGCTTCCCCAGCTAGGTAAGCATTCTAGGAACCCATCGGCAAAAGTGTACTGATTAGCGTTGTCATGAGAGGATGCATTTACTTTCAGTGAATTTTTTGGAGATTCATTCGACACATTTATTCTTTTCATGCTGGGTGATTTATGAGTGTACCAGCCCACACCACACTGAGCGTTTAGCAGTTTTTGACCAAAATGGCATGACCCTGTGTCCACCCTCCCTATTCACCTGATCTCACACCAAGTGACTTTTTTTGTTTGTTTGTTTTCCTGGATGAAAAAAATCCTCAAAGGGAAAAGTTTTGCTGATGTGGAAGAGGTGAAACACTAAAAGCCATCAAAACTGATGAGTTCAAAAATTGTTTTGAAGCCGGCACAGTGGCTCACACCTGTAATCCCGGCCCTTTGGGAGGCAGAGGCAAGAGGATTGCCTGAACCCATGGCTCAAGACCAGCCTGAGCAACTTGTCGAGACCTCATCTCGACAATAAATAAAAAAAAAAAAATAGCTGGGCGTGGTGGCACGCACCTGTGGTTCCTGCTACTTGGAAGGCTGTGGCAGAAAGTTCATCTGAGCCCAGCAATTTGAGACTGCAGTGACCGTGAGTCTGCCACTGCACTCGAGCCTGGGCAGCAGAGTGAGACTGCAACACAAAAAACAAAACAAAACTGTTTTGAGCAGTGGGACAGGTGTCTTGATAGGTGTATTTTTTTTGAGTTGGAGTCTCACTCTGTAGCCCAGACTGGAGTGCAGTGGCCACTCCCAGTCACCGCAGCCTCGACCTGCTGGGCTCCGGCAATCCTTCCGCCTCAGCCTTCCATTGATAGGTGTATTATATCAAATGGAGAATACTTTGAAGATGACTGAAATTTAAAGATGTAAGAATAAAGGCACAATTTTTAAATTAATAAATTCCAGGGGTTTTGGGTCCCCTCTTTGTATATACCACATTTTTTTATCCATTTATCTGTCAATGAACATTTGGGTTGTTTCTACCTTTTGGCTATTGTGAAATATGTTGCTCTAAATAGTCCTGTATGAATATTTGCTTGAGTGCCAGTTTTCAATTATTTGAGGTATATACCAAGGAGTGGAATTGTTGGTCATATGATAATTCCACACTTACTTTTTGAGGGACCACCAAACTGTTTTCCATAACAGCTGCACAATTTTACATTTCTACCAGCAATGTATGAGGGTTCCCATTTCCTCACATTTTTGCCAACTCTTGTCATTTTCTGTGGGTTTTTTTTGTTTATTTGTTTGTTGTTGTTATAGCTATGCTAGTGGGTGTGAAGTGGTATTTAACTGTGGTCTTAAGAACTTATGTTTCTCTAATGACTAATGATGGCAAGATCTTTTCATGTGCTTATTGACTATTTGTATATCTTCTATAGATGAATGTCTTATTTATCTGTTGTTTATTTTTTAATTGGGCTTCATTGTTGTGTTTAAGTGTTCTTTATATATTATGGATACTAAGCCCTTATCAGACATGTGATTTCTAAACATTTTATCCCAGTCTATGTGTTGTCTTTTCACTCTCTTGGTAATATTCTTTCATGCCAAAAGTTTTAAATTTTATTTAAGTATAATTTATCTATTTTTCCCTTGTTACTTCTACTTTTGGTGTCATCTCTAAGAAACCATTGTCCAACATCATAAAGATTTACACCAAATTTTTTGCTAAGACTTGTATAGATTTTTGTTCCTATACTTAATGTCATCAATATATTTTGAGTTAAATTTTGTATACAATTTTAGGTAGTGGACCATCTGCATTCTTTTGCATGTGGATATCCCATAGTCCTAGCATCATTGTTGAAGAGAATATTTTTTTCCATTGAATGGTCTCAGCATTCTCGTCAAAAATCAACTGGCCATAGATTTATTTCTGTTAGGTTTATCTTTGGAATTTCAATTCTGTTGTTCATATGTCTACTCTTTTGCTGGTATAGCACTGTTCTGATTACTATAGCTTTTTAGTAAATTTGAAATCAAGAAGTGTGAGTCCTCCAACTTTTCTTCTTTCTCAAGATGATTTTAACTATCCTGGGTCCCTAATAACTTCATATTAAGGATCAGCTTTTCTGCTTACGCAAAAAAGCAATTGGATGAAATTGGGATTCCATTGATACTGTAGATTTCTCTGGGTAGCAGTGACATCTTAACAATATTATGTTTTCTGATCCATGAAAACAAGATGTATTTCCATTTATTGTATCTTCTTTAATTTTTTTCAACAATGTTTTGTAGTTTTCAGTGTACAAATATTTAATTCACTGGTTAAATGTATTCCCAAGTATTTTATTCTTTTGGATGTTATTGTAAATGGAATTTTTTAAACTTTTATTTTCAGATTATTCACTGCTGCTGTATAAAACACAACTGATATTTGTGCCTTGATCTTGTACCCTGAAACTTTACCAAATTTGCTTATTAGATTTAATAATTTTTTGTGGATTTTTGGAATGGTCTATAAATAAGATCATGTCATCTGCATACAGAGCCTAATCTTACTTCTGCAAACAATTCAAATCCAAGCACTGAGCACAATCCTGTGGAACTCAGTCACCACTGCACCCATTTTCAGAGAATAAAATGGTAGAAGTGGTGATTCTGATGGAAAGGAGAAAAGCCTGAATCAGAGGGTGTTTACTGAGATCCTATGCACCCAAACACATATAAAGAACTTTACCAGGTACAGAAGCAACATGCAGCATAACGCCCATTCTCAGAAATAGCTCATACCCTTCGTTTCTCCTTTCCACAATTTTCAGCCTATTCAAATTCTGGTCTCTCATTAAGACTCAACTAATATTCTTCCTCATCAGTAAAAATGTTCCTGAGTTGAGCAGTCAATGATCTTTCCTTTCTGTAGACTGATGTTGTATTGGTATTTTCTTTACCATGAAATTTAGTACATGACTAATATGTATTCAAACATTAATTCTTTTACAATCTTAAATTGCTTTCACATAGTTCATTTGCAAGAATCACATGTGAAAATTTCTGTGTGACTTGCCTTACCAGCTATTTGTAAAAGAATATACCACCTTTTTTTTTTAAACAGGCATTATAGTTTTTTTTTTAAACAGGTGTTATAGGTTGACAACCAGGTCTCCATAAACAGTGTCAAGACTGAGTCCTTGCTCTATTCCTTATTGGCTATGACACCATAGGCAAGTTGCTTGATCGTTCTGTGCCTCGGTTCCTTCATCTGTAAAATAAGGATAACAATATCTAAAAGAAAAGGTTATTTTATGAGTTAAATGGGTTAACATACGTAGAGTACTGCCTGATACTATACTACCCGTAATTATAGAAATTATAAGTATTGTTCATTTATAAATATTTAAGTGAGAACCTTCTATATACCAGATATGCTGGAAAGAGAGGATATTTCAGAATGTGAAAGAAAAAAGAGGCAAAGAAGCCAGATATAACAGGAGAGCAACTTTGCAGCATTTTTTCAGACCACATTAAGGATTCTGACTTTTATTCTCTAAGAAATTAACACAAAAGTTTGCAAAAGGGTAAAAAATAGTTTTTTTTTTTTAATTTTCTATATTATTTTATTTTTGCCAAGAATGACAAAAATATATTTATTGCCTAAGTCCTCTTCCACTTTTAAGGTCAGAGTAATTTACACACACACACACACACACACACACACACACATCCACACACACAATTTTTTTATTTCAAAGATGTGGGGTACAATTCAGGATTAGGTATACAAGTGGTCATCATACAGGTCAAGTTTGGCTCTCCCTTTGATCCCCACTTTGCCTGGTTTGAGATTAGGTACCTTTATTGATGTTGTGTCCCTCCCCATCCCTCCCCGACACTGGCAATATCTTGCTACTGCCAATCCCTTTCTTATGGTATTATGGTAAATATTCAGGGTCTGCCTATGAATAAGAATATGTGGTACTCTGTTCTTTGTTTCTGTGATAGATCACTGAGTACCATAGACTCTGAATCCTTCCAAATTGCTGTGAAGTCCTGTGTTTGTCCTTATTTATCACTGTGTAATATTCCATTGTGTATATGTTCCTCATTTTTTAAATCCAGTCCAGTTTTTTTTTAAATTTTATATATATTTTTTTATTTTAAAGATGTGGAGTACAATTGCGGGTTAGTTATACAAATGTTCATTATGCAGCTACTCTTATTGATGAGGTGTGCCCCTCCCTCCCCTGGAAGTTTCTCTCAATTGCCAATCCCACCCCCCACTCCGGCAGTTTCCCCTTTCTTATAGTATTATGTTAATTGTTCAAGGTCCACTTATGAATGAGAATGTATGGTACTCTGCTCTTTGTTTCTGGGATAGATCACCGAGTACAATAGACTCTAAATCCACCCAAGTTGTTGCAAAGTTCATATGTTTGTCCTTCTTTATGCCTGCATAATATGCCATTGTGTATATGTACTACATTTTTTTTATGTTCAGCTTTGATGGGCAGCTGTTGGTTTCATGTTTTTGCTATGCTATTGTGAATAGAGCTGCAATAAACATACGTGTGCAGGTATCTTTTTCGTAGAATGACTTGAGATCCTCCAGGTATATTCCCAAAAGGAGAATTGCTGGATATGGAAGGTCAATTTCTAGTTCTTTCAGAAATCGCCACGCTGTCTTCCAAAGAGGCTGCACTAGTTTGCATTCCCACCAGCAGTGTGTGTTTCTTTTTCTCTGCTTCCTTGCCAGCATCTGTTGTTACTTGTTTTATTAATGGTAGTCATTCTTACTGGGGTTAGGTGGTATCTCAACGTGGTTTTGATTTGCATTTCTCTAATGATGAGTGAGGCTGAACACTTTTTCATGTGTCTGTTGGCTGCCCATATATCTTTTGAGAAGTGTCTATTCATGTCTTTTGACCACTTTCTAATGGGGCTGTTTGGTTTTTTTCCTTTCGGTGCATTTGAGTTCTTTGTAGATCCTAGATGTTAAGCCTTTGTCAGATATACAGTTGGCAAATATTTTTTCCCATTTTGTAGGCTGTCTTCCCTAGTCCAGTTTTGATAGTTAGCACGGCTGGTTCCATGTTTTTGCTATTGTGAATAGTGCTGCAATAAACATGAGTGTACAGGCATCTTTTCTGTGGAATGATTTGAGTTTCTCCAGATATATTCCCAGTAGAGGAATTGTTGAGTCATATGGAAGGTCAATTTCTAGTGCTTTTAGGAATCACCACACTGTTTTTCATAGAGGCTGAACTAGTTTGCATTCTCACCAGCAGTGTAGAAGCGTTCCCTTTTCTCTGCTTCCTTGCCAGCATCTGTTGTTGTTTGTTCTATTAATGATGGCCATTTTTACTGGGGTTGGGTGGTAACTCAATGTGGTTTTGATTTGCATTTCTCTGTTGATGAGTGAGGCTGAACACCTTTTCATGTGTCTGTTGGCTACCAATATATCTTTTGAGAAGTGTCTATTCATGTCTTTGACCCACTTTTTAATGGGGCTGTTTGTTTTCCTTTCGGCACATTTTAGTTCCTTGTAGATCCTGGATGTTAGAACTTTGTCAGATACACAGTTGGCAAATATTTTTTCCCATTCTGTGGGCTGTCTCCCCACTCTCTTGATGGTTTGTTTTGCTTTTCAGAAGCTTTTCAGTTTGATGAGGTCCCGCTTGTTTATCTTATCTCTTATGATGTGGACACAGGGTTTTGATCAGGAATTGGTTGCCAGTTCCATTTCCATAAGGGTGTCTCCTGCTTTTTCTAAGGTTCTTATAATTTAATAGTTTATTCTTTAAAAAAGATCCTCTGAAACCAAAGATTTCACACACAAAAAAGAAAATTACAGATCACTATTTGTTATGAATAGACATTAAAATCCCCAACAAAATACTAGAAAATAGAATCTAGAAACATGTAAAAAGGATTATGCACCACGACCAAGTGAGATCTACCCCCAAAATAATAAATTTTTGGTTGGACATTCAAAAATCAATTAAGATAATATACCAAGTCAATAGAATAAAGGACAAAATCTACAATGATCATCTCAATAGATGTAGAAAAAGTAGTTGACAAAAATCTACGACTTCTGTGGAGGAACATGAGGCCAGCATCAATTGAGTAAATTTGGTAAATTATATTAAGGAAAGGAATTTTAAGATAAAACTCTACAAAGAAACTTACTGTTATCAGCAAGGAGCTGCAAAGGCTAGATAGCCAGCTGTAAAACATTTCCTGTTGGTTCCATAGACAACAAAGAAAGTAGTTAACAACTCACTGTTAGTTGCTGGTTCTCCTATAAACAAAAAGGCAGTTAACTATTGCTGTTAACTAACCTTATCTTAAAGAAAGAAAATACCACCATCAGTGAGCCACTTCACAGGCTTCAGGAAATTTCCTTTCATAGACCACCCCCAAGGACAATCCCTAGCCTGCACAGGACCCCTCTTATAAAAACACCCTTCTAGCTCATACCTCTTTGCAGGTGACAGACACTCTCTCTGTTATTCTGCTCGTTGTGCCCTTCATGATGTATCTTCTCTTTAACACATCTACTTTTCTTAATTCATAAGCGTCTTGGTGAATACTTTCACCACACCCTCATAACTCCAGCCATATCCAGCCTGGCATACACAACAACTCCTTCATGATAATTTAAAAAAATTTTTTTCTACAAACTAGGAGTAGAGGGTGAAAGGTGTCCCAAAAACCTAGAAGAAATTTAGCTTATTCTTAGTTTAGTCTTTTTGCCTCAGCATAACCATTAGAAAGCGTTCAGACATTCTACAGAACAAGCAGCAGCCTATCCCATCCCCCTTCCATAAATCTCTGTCAGATAGAAGACCAGGACAGCTCAATTTCAATTCATGGTTTAGCATAATAATCTCTAGTAAACTTTAGGTTCCTTGCCAAGGCCAAAGATCAAAGATCGTCCTTTGGCTGGCTAAAGTCATAAAAGTGATAATAGGACCACATTTGGTCAAGGGGGCTTTAAATTGCAAATGTCTGAGTTTGTGAATTGCAAATAACTAACAAGTCTCTTGCAGGAACACCCTCCCCCTCCCCCCAGGGTTAACCTAATCAGCCCTTTGTGACCTACGACACAAATAAACCCCACCATGGCCGTAATCATGTGACTAACTCACCCATCTGCCTGCTGTCCATCACCTGCACTTGCCTGCCTCTTCGTGATGACGTGAAGCAGACCACCACCCAATCACCTTAATGATCTGCCCCCATCAAGGGGAATGGTTAAAAGGGCTCAACCACAAGCAACCAACAGCCATTGCCTTGCTAGACTCTGGCGAGGCCACGTGCTGTCGCCATGCTTCTTGACTTTGGCCCCTGCCCCCACCTTGGGGAGGTGAATCTTCTCTCTCCCTTCTCTTTCTCTCTGTAATTTACTTTTAAATAAACTTTTCTTTCTTAACCTTTTTGTGTGTTGCAGTTCTTTGCATTTACTCTATCTCTGGGTTACCAGCACGCATCTCGGGCTTGCCGGCTCCAGGGGTGCTGCGCCTCCTTGCGCCTCTCCCTCACTGCTCCATCCACCCTCACCCTATCCGAACCCTAACAGAAGGAACCACCTCGACCCAAAAAAGTTTACATATGAAACACTCAGAGCTGACATTATACTTAAAAATAAAATGTAAAAGAATGCTTTCCTTCTAAAATCAGGAGCAGAACAAAGATGTCCATTCTCAATACTTTTTGTCAACATTGTACTGCAAGTTCTACCCTGAGACAATTGGGCAATAAAATGAGATAAAGGTATTCAGATTGGAAAGTAAGAAGTAAAAATTTCTCTATTTGCGAACGGTGCAAACTTGGGAATTTAAAAATTCTAAGGACTCCACCAAAAACCCATTAGAATTAATAAATGTTTTCATCAAGTTTGCAGGATACATACAAAAATCGATTACATTTTATATACACAAAAATCAAAATACAAAATCAATTGTACTTATTTGCACTAACAATAAATAATTCAAAAATGAAATTAAGAAACAGCTCCATTTACAATAGCATCCAAAAGAATAAAATACTTAGAAATAAACGTAACAAAAAAGTATAAGACACACTCTGAAAACAATAAAATTGCTGTAATATGTGAAATACCAAAATACATGGAAAGACATTCCATGTTCAAAGGCTGACCGGATATTGTTAGATAACAATATTCCTCAAGTTAATCTATAGATTCAACGTAATACCATTTAAAATTTCAAAGGGCTTTCTTTGCAGAAATTGATAGGGTGATCCTAATATTCATATGGCAATTCAAGTGACCAAAAATAGCCAAAATAACCTTGAAAAAAACAAAATTAAATAATTCCTACTTCCTGCAATAGACCGAATGTTTGAGTCCTCCCTCAAATTCATATGTTGAAGTCCTAACCACTAGGATGATATTATTAAAAGATGGTGCCACAAAATTATAAACTTTGCAGCAACTTGGATGGACTTAGAGGCTATAATACTGAATGCTCCATCACAGAAACAAAGAATCGAGTATCACCTGTTCTCATTCATAAGCAGACCTTAAACAACTATCATAATACTAGAAGAAAGGGATTGGCAGTAGTGGGAGACTGCCAGGGGAGGGGGGGCACACCTCATCAACAAGGGTACCTGCATAACAAACATTTGTATACCTAACCCTGAATTGTACCCCACATATTTAAAATAAAAAATGTATTAAGAAGAGATGGGCCGGGCTCGGTGGCTCAGCCTGTAATCCTGTGCCTTTGGGAGGCTGAGGTGAGTGCCTGAGCCCGCGGGTTCAAGACCCACCTGGGCAGTGAGACTTCATCTCTACAATAAATCAAAAAATTAGCTGGACGTGGTAGCGTGTGCCTGTAATTCCGACTACTCGGAAGGCTGAGGTGGAAGGATCACCGGAGCCCAGCAGGCCGAGGCTGTGGTGGCCGGGAGCAGCCACTGCACTCCAGTCTGGGCGACAGAGTGAGACTCCAACTCAAAAAAAAAAAAAAAAAGGTGGAACCTTTGGGAGTGATTAGATTATGAGACAGAGCCCTCGTGAATGGGATAAATGGCTTTATAAAAAAAACCTCAGAGGCTCTCTTGCCCCTTCCACAATATGAGTTTACAGTAAAAAGACAGCCCTCACTAGACATTGACTCTATTGGTATCTTGGATTTTTAGCCTCTTAAACTGTAATAAATACATTTCTGTTGTTTATAAGTCACATGGTATACAGTATTTTGTTATAGTAGCCCAAACAAGCTAAAAAGCTTCTCAATTTCAAAATTTACTGCCAACAGTAACCAAGACAGTATGGTATTGTCATAAGGAGAGACATGTAGAACAATGAGATAGAACTGAGAGTCTAGAAATAAACCCTTATATTTACAGTTAGTTGATTTTAACAAGAATGCAACTATAATTCAGTGGGGGGAAAGAATAGTTATTTTGCATAAATTGTACTGAAATTGGTAGACATAAGCCATGCAAAATAATAAAGTTGAATCCTTTCTTCAGACCATACACAAAAATAACTCAAAATGGGTCATAGATATATAAGTAAGAGCTAAAACTATAAAACATTTTCAAGAATACATAGGAATATAACTTTGTGATCTTGGGTTAATCAAAGCCATCTTAGATATGATACAAAAGCACAAGTGATCAAAAAAAACAGACAAGTTGAACTTCATCAAAAGGAATTATTTTATGCTTCAAAGTACATCATTAAGAAAGAGAAAAAGCATCTCAGAGAAGGGGAGAAAGTAGATAAGGGACATGTCTAGAATATATAAAGAACTCTTACAACTCAACAATAAAAATACAATCCAATTCCAGGAGAACGGGAAGATAACCATAGAAGCCAGTCATCTTCTTGAGAGGTTGAGAAAAAGAATACTAAATAACACTCAATGGAATTAGCAACATGGGAAACTGTTTTGGTGATGATGGGTATGAAAGCCAGGATAGCATGAACTGTGCAATATTTTAGGAAAACAAAGTGAGGATGGGGGATGCCAGGCAAAAACAATTCTTCCTATGGTAAGTGAATTAGAAACAACAGAGACTTATATCAGCAATTTTATAACTCATAACAACTTTGCTGAGAATTTAGATAGAGGAGAAGCTTATACCTATTAATAGTAAAGAGATTAGGGATTGCCTCAAGTATTTTTTTTTTAGTTCTCTCCTATTGGCTGTTGTATCATTAATCCACTATGTCATGTGTACTAAAATGATCTGTTTACATAATTAGGTCTCCAACTAGAATGACATTGTCATTGCTCTCAAGAAAATTACATAGTATATGTGCACGATAGGTTTCTGCTGGGCTTATGCATAACACATAGCTTTTCAGTTACACTGAGCCAAGCTGGTATATTCAGAGAAAGATGTTTGTAGTCACTAGATGAGATTCCAGCCTACTCAGACCTGCATTTTTCTTCCCTTTGTTTTTTATCTTTAGTGTCTCATTTTCTAAGATCCTACATTTCCATGCTGAATCTGCATTCTTTTTTTATTTCTGAATATTTTAGAAATAATCTAAAAAAATCCTTTATTTGTTAACCTTTTACATGTAAAGTTTACATAACATTGGTATTTAGACATTGTGCTATTGAGCATTGGGAAGGAAATAAACAGATGCAAGTAATAGAATCTTGGGAACAGCTCCTTAAAAAACCGAAGAATTTTCTAGTATTTGTGGGCTATTGCTGACTAATCCAAGACTGCAAGAGACTGCAAGGAAAAGATACAGTCACTGTATTGAAAACTTCAATAATAAAACATCTTTAGTTGCAGAGATAAATATTATATTTTCATACTTAACTTCTTCAGCCTCTTTGAATGAATGTAACCTGTCACTTGTCAAAAAAAAATTTTTTCCTCCTTTGGTCAATGGAAAGACATTGCATTGGGAAAAGATTGAGAGATTGTATCTAATATTCTAATGCAAAGATAAAAAGTCTATATAAAGCTTTGACACTTTATTTTATTTTAAAAATTTTTATTTTAAAGATGTGGGTACAATTCAGGGTTAGGTATACCAATGTCATTGAACAGGTAAAGTTTGGGCCTCACTTTGGTCCCCACTTGACATATTTTATTGCTTTGACTTCAACATTAGACATCAAATTGCTGGCTCTCATAATGCCCATGAAGTCAATAAGCTTCCTTATATTTGGTAAGACTCTGGTTTCTGCTTTCTCATTTACACTGAAGCCCTATGACATCTATCACTACTGAGAGTGGAGTGTTCTGGTGAAGAAAGAAATAAATGGATTAATATTAATGGATATGAGAATTCAAAGTAAGACATGGTTATCGTAGAAAATTTTTGTTTTGTAATATGGTAAGAAGTTTGAAACAAGTCCTGGCATGTAGTGTTATATAAAACAATGCTGATGATTTAGTTCATCCTAGAAGTGAGTGGAGATATAGTCTCTGGGAAAAGCAGATAATTTTGAAGTATGCACAACTGTTCTAGAAGGAACATAAGGACTTTGTTCCTTGGGTTTTCTGAACTAAGTTATCACATGGTAAGGAGTCAGAATACTGGATCTTCTCAGGATGAGTGTAGCAGCAGGGAAAGATGGCTCTGAAGTTTTCTCTAACAATATCTGCGGTGCTTTGGAGCAGGTGAGTGACCTGACATTCTGGTAGAGGACATAGTAAATTTGTGATACCACAGACCTCTGTGGACTCCAGTGGGATTATAACTTTTCCAGTGGCTGAGTGGAGAATAGCTTCTTATGAGAGTTATGGGGCAGCAAGACTTGATATTTCTTTACTTCTTATTGATGAGCAAATTATACCACTAGCTTTTCCTGTGCCTTAATTCGATTTCGTTTTCAGTGGTCAGAATATTTGATGAGGTACCACTTGTCTATCATCATACTGAAAAGCTTCTGCAAAGCAAAAGAAATAATCAAGAGAGTGAGGAGAAAGACCACAGAGTGAGAAAAAAATATTTGCCACCTGCATATTTGACAAAGGCCTAACATCCAGGATTTATAAGGAACTTAAATGTGCCGAAAGGAAAAAAACACACAACCTCATTAAAAAGTGGGCCAAAGACATAAATAGACACTTCTCAAAAGAAGATATACAGGCAGCCACAAGACACATGAAAAAATCTTCAGCCTCACTAACCAACAGAGAAATGCAAATTGAAACCTCGTTGAGATACCACCTACCTCCAGTAAGAATGGCCATCATTAATAAAACAAAGAACAACAGATGCTGGTGAGGATGCAGAGAAAAGGGAACGCTTCTACTCTGTTGATGGGACTGCAAACTAGTTTAGCCTTTATGGAAAACAATGTGGTGATTCCAAAAAGAACTAGAAATTGACCTTCCATTATGACTCAGCAATCTCCCTTCTGGGACTGTATACCCAGAGGTACTTAAATCACTCTACAGTAAAGATACATGCACTTGCATGTTTATTGCAGCACTATTTAACAATAGCAAAAACATGGAACCAACCATGCTGCTCATTGAAACTGGACTGAATTTTTTTTTAATGGTACATATACACGATAAAATATTATGTAGCCATAAAAAGAACAAAATTATGGACTTTGCAGCAACTTGGATGGATTTAGAGTCTATAATACTCAGTGATCTATCACAGTAACAAAGAACTGAGTACCATGTGTTCTCACTCATAAGAAAACTCTGAACATTTACCATAATACTATAAGAAAAGAATTGGCAGTAGCCAGGAATGGGGGGACAGCACATAACATAAATAAAGGGTAATTGATCTCAAACCAGGGGAAGTGGGTACCAAAGGGAGTCCCAAACTTTACCTGTGCGATGATCACTTGTAGACCTATACTGAATTGTACCCCACATCTTTAAAATAAAATTTAAAATTAAAAGAATATATGGAGATCAAAGAACAGCAAGTTATAGAATGGATGTTCTTGTAATTTGGGTAAGGGCTTATTCCTAGAGACAAATAATAAATCTTGATAGAGGTACCAGTTTCTTCTTTCTGCTGGGGACCAGAGATATAGGTTACATAAGACAGTCTTCCTGCCCTCCTTTCCTACTGTGGTTAATGCAAAAAGTGGTGCTGAGTGCATATAATGTCCTAGGGGGATATTCCATGCATTTAAAAAAGCCATTGGGTGAGCCAGTCAAATCCTGGATGCATTTACAAATCTTTCCAATAAACTGAGGCTAAAGTGCTATTCTTCCTTGAAGAGTTTAAAAAGAAAGAAAAATCTCAAGGGGATAAAAAGTAAGTATCCTGGAACATCTTCTTTTTAAATGGGAGTAGAAAATTGGTTCATACCTCGAAGCAAAGAAGTTCAGTTTTCAAGGTTCAGTACCCTCTGCCCCAAAACAAATATGAAGCAACCAGAAACAACAGCAATGAGAAGATGCACTCTTAATCCAGGAGAATAGACAACTCTCATCTAAAAAAAGATGTGCTAATGATACTCAGTGAAACTAAATTGTGTAGGTAGAAAGATGGAAAACAAATACCTTTAACTTGAAGGCTACACATTGTGCTCATCCCCCACAGATCGCTAATCCCAGACTCTGCTTTTGCTGAACTCATCTGTCTTCTGCTTTTGAGTCCATGAAATTATTTGTCACTTCTCTCTAGTGAACTGTTAATGGAGAGCACTAAAATGCAATTTAAGAGGGGGAGTTACTGCATAATACTATTATTGATGATGGATTACAGATTCAAAAGAATGTCCATATCATAACTTTTGTAAGGTTATAAACTATCAGAAAGTAATGGCCTCTGTATTATACTAATGCCGAAGAAGCCAAACACATTCTTGAGAAAATAGCTATTTATGAAACTTCATCATCACCTCATGGACAAGATAGGTTGAAAATCTTATCATCTAATTTCAAATACTACCCAAGGTAGAATCACTGGATCTAGTTAGTTCAAAAAATTATTGCTTTTTTGATAGGAATATTGATAGCCAAACCTCTGTAATGGAGACTTTTAGATATTTACCAAACTTGTTTTCTCTTCCTTGTGGACCACAGCTAAATTACATTTCCTGGCCTCCCCCCTCACCCTGCATGATCCCAGGACTGGACTCAGAGAAACTGCTTGTGATTGGAAATGATATGCACCACTCCCAAACTCCACCCATAAGTCCCTCTGGTGTGATATACTCTATGCTCTTTTCCCACACTCTCCTCCTTGGCAACCACATCCAAAAGACTGCTAAGCCAAAGATGGAATGAGCCAGGTCCTTGAATGACTGGAGAGATGTCCAGGATCATATACATACTTTTGGGTGCTACATAATTGAGAAATAACCTACAATTGGGCTAAGCCACAAAAAAGATTTATCTATTGTATCAGTGGCTAACATTGTCTGCATTTCTTTGGGTTAATTAACAACTTAAAAAAAAATAGCCAAGAATATGAGCTTTGGTGTCAGGCAGATCTGAGTGTAAATTCCTGCCAGCCATGACCATGTAAACTTGGGCAAGATGCTTAATCTTTCTGGGTCTCAGTTCTTCCATTTACAAAACAAGGATGGGCGTGCCCTCCCCTTACCTCCTCTGAGGAGGTAGTATGACCACATTTGTCAGGTATTAGCACAGGCTGGCACATAGCAGGCACTCCCTTTCCTCCTCTTTCTGGTACCAGTTTATTCCATTCAAGACCCAGGTGCAGCCCCGGCTCATGCAGACTTTTCCAAGGTCAGGACCTAGTACCTGGGAATCAGTATGCGACATTACAGAGTTCTAGACATTCATCCACTATAGGTTTCTCTAATACAAATACTGTAAACAGAGGATGATAGGTGGAATACAGCCTTCAGTCATGTTTTGTTTGGTGGGTGTACAGTGTTAAACGTTTTTTGTTTGTTTGTTTGTTTTGTTTTGTTTTTTTGAGTCAGAATCTCACTCTGTCACCCAGGCTGAAATGCAGTGGCATGCCCACAGCCACTGCAGCCTCAACCTGCTGAGCTCAGGTGATCCTTCTACCTCAGCCTTCCAAGCAGCTGGAACTACAGGCATGCACCATCGTGCACAGCTAATTTTTTTTTCTTTTTGATTTGTTGTAGAGATGAGATCTTGCCAAGTTTCCCAGGCTGGTCTGGAACCCGTGGGCTCAGGCGATCCTCTTATCTTGGCCTCCCAAAGTGCTAGGATTATAGGCATGAGCCACCGCGCCTGGCCATGTTAGAGGTTTTTAAGTTAGTTGTCTTTTTTTTTTTAAGTCAGAGTCTCATTCCGTCACCCAGGCTGGAGTGCAGTGGCATGCTCATGGTGACCACAGCCTCGACCTGTTAGATTGGGCAATCCTTCTGCCTCAACCTTCCAAGTAGCTGGAACTACATGCAGGCACTCGCCACCACGCCCATCCATGTTTTGGGGGATATATTTTGGAGACGAGGGTTTGTCAAGTTACCCAGGCTGGTCTTGTACCCCTGGGCACAGACAATCCTCTCTCCTCTGTCTCTCAAAGTGCTGGAATTATAGGTGTGACCCACCACA
This sequence comes from Carlito syrichta, assembly GCF_000164805.1. Taxonomy (NCBI): domain Eukaryota; kingdom Metazoa; phylum Chordata; class Mammalia; order Primates; family Tarsiidae; genus Carlito; species Carlito syrichta. The sequence continues at coordinate 343,000 of NW_007250969.1, read as the reverse complement.
CCTGGCTAGTTGTCAACATTTTAAAATAAGAGTAAAAATTCAATTTCTAGATTTTCTTAAGTAATTGAATCATCTGGAACACTTGGCTCATGTTCCCTACTAGTGGCAGCTCGCTGCTCTGGATGGGCCTGTAGTCGCCAGCTGCTACAGTTTCCAAAGCACTCACATCACCTGCTGTGACCTGTCTGACTCCTGAAGTGTCTAAGTTTGCAGCGGTGGATCTCTGCTGTGGTGACAAAGATATAAGAACCCCACGTAATCTTACCATGTGCCTGGAACTGACATAAGCGTTTTTTCTATGTGATTTCATCCTTACAAAAATCTTATGAGAGGCACTCTTTTCATTTATACTTTTTAGAAGAGAAAATGGAGGCATTAGAAGATCAGATAACTTAACCAACATCCTACAATTAGAAGTGGCAGAGATGAAATCTGAACCTAGAAAGTCCACTTCTCAGGTTAGGCTCTAAAAATGCTGGGCCACCCCACCTTTCATGTTGACCAAACCACTTTAGGTGCTATAAACATTGAGTGTATGTGAAATCCCAACTTCTACCAAGTCTTCTTGGTAGGCAGCTGGTAGGAGTTCACCCCCATTTGCAGGAAAAACTAGATAGAGATTCATTTTTTAAATTAATCCTTGAGGGAGTTGTGCAGGGTATCTCAGTGACTTAGTAGATGGAGGTTAATTGCTCGTGACTTTGGTTGGGTAGAGAAAGTGACAAATGAAATGGAGAGAAAACCAAATTCAGACAAAAAGAAATATCTGCCAGATGCCTCTATTTTCCCACAACACAGGAGGGAATAAATTGCATTGCAAGAAATATCCAGGTTCCTTTATCTTGTAATAATAAGGAGGCAATTTTTGAACTGATTTATTTGTGCTCCCCCCTCATTTCTTATTTTGCCACAGGCTAAGATCTCAACAATGAGAAAAAAATTAGGTGTCCACGAGACACCCTTATTTGGGATCATGAATATCCTAAAACCCTGTGAGGCAGGTGATGTTAATAATGTTACTATTTAGCTACTGGAAGCCCCGAAGTACCAGAAGGTTAATGGACTCCTCTGGGTTCATAATCACCCAGATCTCCTAGCTGCTACCCAATATCCTAGCACTGTCTTTCCCAGATTTCAATAACAATCCTTATATTATTATGCTGACTGCAGGGCTTTGCTTTCCAAAGCTGAAAAACATTTTTATTTGATTTTGAATCTCTTGACAACTCTATGGCATAGGTAAAGGCAACTTATCAAATTTTTTAATGATAAAACCTGAGTCTGAGAGAGATTACTAAACTTGCCCCTGGTCATAATGCAGAAAGTAATAGAGAAATAAACCCGGGTCTTCTGATTCCAGCTGCAATGAGTATATATATATATATATATATATATATATATATATATATATATATATAGCTTTGCTATGTTCCACTTTCTTCCTAGAGTTTAGACTTCTGGAGCTGTTTCAGAGAACTGGACACAGAAGATGTTTCCCAGAAAGAGTCCTGCAGTTAAGAAAAAAAGTCTAGTTTCTAGGTGGGTGGTCCTATAAGGTACAAGGTTCAGGAACCTGGAGATAGGAAGGAAGAAGTAAGTATCCAAAGCTAGAGAAGACAATAAACAGAGTTCCAGACTTGAGACACTGAAACAGAAAAAATGTCAGAATGTTATTTAAACAGCCAGCAGAAATGGAGAAAAGTACTAAGTATCAGGATTGCATCTGCTATGTATGACAGAAACCAAATTGCAGTGACTTCTTCAAGTGTGGGTTTATTTTTCTTATGCAACAAGTAACCTGAAAATTAAAAGTCCAAGTTTTCAGCTGAAGAATGATGAGGTTCATAAATTTGAAAAGGAAAACTTTCTTTCTTATAAGGGGTTGCAGCCTGGAGGGTGGCCAGACAGGCTGGGAAGCATATAGACTCCAGCCAGAAGCCAGAAAAGGGCACTGTGAGGGTCAGAAGAATAAGACAGGTATTTATGCTGAGCAGTAAGGCCAAATATGTAAATATTCAATAAGCTATAGGAAGAGTCATACGTATTTATGAGAGGAAAAATATGCACAGTGCAATGGAGCTTCATGCAACTTCATGGGACCCATGTTCGAACACCGGTGGCATTAGTGAAACTGCCTTTATGCAGTTAATGAAAGGACACAAGATTAAAGTTGCGGTAGAGGTCTGCATTCTATCTGAATTCTATATCTGCATAGCTAAATCAAAAGATGTTAAGATGTCGATTTTACTTATTTTCCTTCTCTTTGATCTTTTCTTTCTCTACACATAATTGCTTATATACCATGATTTCAATAGACGATAATCACTAATAATTGATTATCTTTATATCCTAGCCCCTATGGTTGCCCACAAGATTAATGAATTTGCTTCTTTTCTAATGAACAATGATCCTCAGGCCATGCACATTTCCTTGATGACATCTGGAAGTTTGGTTGGTTAAAGGGCTTGAACAGGTTTTGATAACCAGGGATTTCACCCCCTGGTTACCTTTGTGCTAAGCTATAGGTATGATTAAATGATAACCTAGACTGCTATTTTGCTATTCTTTTTTTTTTTTTTGAGTTGATGTCTCACTCTGTCGCCCAGGCTGGAGTGCAGTGGCACACACACAGCCACCCCAGCGTTGACCTGCTGTGCTCAGGCAATCCTTCTGCCTCAGCCTTCCAAGTAGCCAGAACTACAGGCATGCGCTACCATGCCTGGCTAATTTTTTATTTATTGTAGAGACAAGGTCTCGTCAAGTTGCCAGGGCTGGTCTTGAACACACAGGCGCAGGCAATCCACTCACCTCAGCCTCCCAAAGTGCTGGGATTACAGGCTGAGTCACTGAACCTGGCCCTGGATTGCTTTTCTATAGTCACTTTTTGCCCAGGAGTCATGTGGTAAAAAAACTTGTAACTTGCTCCTGTGGATAATATCATTATTATGAATTCGAAGACTTGTCTTTAAGATATTTTTCACACTTTGCATTCTGGTGGACTAACTCATGCCTACCAGACCAGTGACTTTTGATCTATACCAAGGAACTGACTCAAATGGTCCTGTCACCCTCCACGCAGAAACTGGTTCTATATGTGAAGATAATTTTGACACCTCTATGATTTCATACCCAACCAATCAGCAGCACCCATTTCCTAGTCCCCGCCACCATACCACCCTTAAAAACTCTAACCTCCAAATTTTCAGAGAGGTGAATTTGAGAAATAACTCCTGTCTTCCTTGCTCAGCTGCCCTGTGATTATTAAACTCTTTCTCTGCTGTTAACACCTGCTGTCTCAGGGTATTGTGTTTCTCTCTGCCGCAGGCAATAAGAACTGGTTTGGGCTGTAGCATTATCATGATCTGAGAGAATTTTCAGTCCTCTGACAGCAGAAGGTGAAGTGGAGGACAAAAAATTTCTCACTGTGCATCCTCCCTAGACTGGCAGAACCACTCTGTGGTTGGTCTCTTATCATGAAGGAATGTGGGTTGATTGTTGTGTTGAAACAGCAAAAGGAAGGGGCAGCAGTCAGGTAGTTGGTTGATATCTGCAGTGAAGTCTTTCAAAAGGGCTAGTTTCTGTTTCGCCCTTAGGGAAGAAGTCTAATGGCAGTTAGCAAGGGAGGGTCTGTAAAAACGTGTCCAATTCTCATCCCATCATGGCAGGTAACTCAGTTTTAAAGTTTCTCCAGGATCCCCTTGGCTAGAAGGAGGTTCATTCAGGCAGTTGTGGGGCTTAGAATTTTATTTTTATTTCTCAAAGGCTAGTATCATGATTAGTCAATGCCTTAAGATTCCCAGATTCTTTCCTAACTCTCTACTCCATTCTTAGAATGTTGCTTTCATTCTCACACTCAGAATGTGGACATTGTATCCCTGTCCAAGAAAGAAGAAGATAAAGTGCTAAAGAAACAAAGTGGCAAACCAGCTGAGTCTGTCTGCTTTAAAGAACATTTCTAGAAGTCTTCCACCCCCTTTGTAATGCTTGGTTGCATATCATTGACCTCATGTCATGGGATCTCTCTGGTTGAAAGACTGTCAGACAAACTGAGGTTTCTTTGGTTTTGAGATTGTTACATGACTATTCTGAACAGAAATCAGCTCTGTAACTGCATCACTAGGCATCCTAATAGGCAACAGATGACAGTATGTCCAACTTAAAATAGTAAAACTATAAATGAACCATATACAATAGCATGGCTAGGTTTAGGGCATATCTGAGGACCCATACAGTTACCTTAAGCTGGAAGAGATGAAGAGAGAATGATACCAGAACCAGGAAGGGCAGAAGCAGGCGGAGAACCAGAGAATGCCACCTTGAAAAAAGCAATGACCTTTGATCAAAGGACACAATCAGCCCAAGGCAACCACAGAAGGAGGAAAAGGACTAATAGCTTTCACTCACTTTCCACACTCCCTCTGATACCTGCTAAAGCTCCCTGTTAGTCAAACCAAGCAGAAGCCAGAGGGCCAATGAACCTTGTGATGTCATCCATATAGGTCAGTGTGTTGGGGCAGATGACCAGTTCACAGGAGGTATATTTATAGTCAAACAGACAAGACTTTTCTTGGCCTGGAGTTTTATAACAGCATTTCTTCCCCTCTCAGATCTCCTCTACTCTGTTCCCACTGCCTGAAAAATATTCTACTCCTGTCTACTGTCCTTCTTTCATCTAAGCCCTTCCAATCCTTCCACTTAAGAACCACAGCTACAGGGAATTCCCCTAGCCTGGAGCAGACTCCCTATGACATGTTCTCAAGGTATCTTCCATGGGAGACAGTCACTACCCTGTAATTGTCTCTTGAATGGGCATTTTCCTCCCCAGGCTGTATGCGTCTTGTTGTCTTATTTATTCCTGTATTGCCCAGTGTATAGATATCACTGGAATATATTAGATGTTCACTAAGTTCTTGCTTGGCTCGGTCATTGCAAAATAGAAATTGTTAAATTGCCCACAGCATGGGGAGAATGGAATATATACATTGACAAGTGGGTTGCCCTGTGGAATATTTCATTTCCACCTGGAGGATTATTTCTACTGCATACTGAGAATTTCTTTGTGAGAGACTGAGACAGCAGATCTGGTGTTTCTGCCCTGGGCATTGTGGGGGAGACAAGGACAAATTACTTAAGGACTTTCTGACAAGCCTGATCCTTTTGTAATGAATTTGAGTTCTTCTACCACTTGCATGGGTGATGCAGAAGGGGTGTGCAACCCTTGCAGTTATTTCTCTATGCACCAGAATAAGAAATGGTTTTGTAGATACGTGTGTGTGTGAGTGTGTGTGTGTCTACTTGTGCACACAGATGGCCATGAGAAGAGGTGTCAGGTACTGGCGTTTCCTCAGATTGAGCCCTAACACCTCTCTGGCTATGACAGGACACATGTGAATAACCTGGGGAAGCTGTTTGTTAACATGTGTCAATGGTAGCCAGAGACAGAGTTTGCAGACTTGCCCCCTTATCTTGTCCAAGGACGACTAGACTTTCTGCCTTCCTCTTTCCAAACAGCAAAAGGATTTCCAGGTGTATGCTAAACAGGTACTTGTGGCTGTTACACTAATAAACTCTCTGCTCATTCTGCCCCCCAGTAGATACAGGAACCCTGAGTGTATGCTTCCTTAATACTTTACGAAGATGTATAATCACATGATATGATTAGACAACTTAATTGTATAATATGGATTAGACAACTAGGCAAAGCATATGTTTATTTACAATCTGTGCTGGATTTTAATCAGGTAACAGTCAAAAACTGATAGGAGCTGAGTAAACATAGATATAACATATTGTCATGATATGTGCTCTCTTTATGTTAGTACTTTAGATCAATTAGTCTTCATGGTAATAATCTTGAGGGTATTATAATTATTTTACCGTAGTCCTTCTTCCAGTTTATGTGCCCCAATTCCTACATCACTGTTCTGTTGATACCCCAGAACTAATCTTGCTGGGTGTGCAATTACCTCAAAACCTAAGACTTGATGCAATTCATAAAATATAATTTATCTTACCTTATATTTTAGTGCACTTAATTATATTTGAGAATATATGGACAAATTTTAGGTTGTAATCTAGTATTATTAAAAACAAATTTCTAGCCAGGCATGGTGGCTCATGCCTGTAATCCCAGCACACTGTGAGGCCAACGTGGGAGGATCATTTGAGTCCAGGAGTTAGAGACCAGCCAGGGCAACATAGGGAGACCCTGTCTCTACAAAAAATAAATAATAAGAAGAGGGAAAAAATTAGCCTGTACGGTGGCATGTGCCTGTAGTCCTAGCTACTCAGAAGGTTGTGGCAAGAGGATTCGTTTTGAGCCCAGGAGGTTGAGACTGTAGTGAGCTATGATGAACTTTGAGACCCTTTTCCAAAACAAAACAAAACCAAACAAATTTTCAGGATTGTTAGTAGATAATATTTTTATCTTGGTTTTGAATCATGGGGGATGATGTGACTTGGACCTGTTACATGCTATGAATTCTAAAAATGAAGCTTTTCTGCTTATGTGAGTGTACACAATAGTGTGAATATAGAGTCTTTCCAATAATTTAACTTATATAGGCCTGTATTTGTTTTAACATTCTATATGCAGATTTCCATAGCACCTTTAAAGTTGAGTTCCTAAATATTCATGTGTGTAGTAAACTGATGCTAAAGTTCCGATCATTCACAGCTTACCATCTTGCAGTACCCTCCATCTGCCCAGCCACCTCCCACTCATCTTGTCAAGCCCCAACCGAGCATGGGCTCTGCCCATGCTGATGATTCTCTTACTCAATACATCTTTATATTTTATCTATTTCACCACAGAAAAGCAATTTTAACATAGCTCACCTGTTTTCACTTGCCTATGGTGGGTAATTTATTATTTCATTACAGAATTTCATTTTTTTATTATATGTATACACACATTTGACAGCCCCACTATTAATAAAACTAACATTTATTGCACACTTTCTTGTGTGAATTCATTTAATCTTCCCTATAAACTTTAAAAGTATGATGATAGTGATTATTTTCATTTTATTAGATAATGTAATGGATGCAAAAAGGTCTTAAGTAACTTTTCGTAGGACACATGCAATTAGGGAATTTCTTCCATTGTTTGTACAATCATTAAATATGTATTTGTATTAATATTGTATTAGATGTTAGGTACTGCATAACAGGTTGTTCTTGGGTGGGGGCTATAGCTTGCAGTTTTACAGCTTTGGTTACATCTGTAGAATTTGCCGTAGTACCAGGCAATAGTACCTGCCAGACGTATGCATGTGAACTAACTGAGCTATTGTGGATTACAATATTGTGTATAACATATGAATTTTAACTTAACAAAGAAGAATTTTGTTGTCATAAATTTAACATTACGCTAAGATGCAATCCAGGAACCTCATGCTTTCTGAGATATCCTTTCTCCTTGAGTAGGGTGAGATTGGGTAGGATGGGCAGCAAAAAGATTTTATGATTTCTGTTAAGTTTATAGCCCAGCTCACTTTGCAAAAGAAAGTCACCTCCTAGGACTCTGCTCCTCCAGGAGAAATTTGATTTGGGATTAAGAATCCTCTTTCAAACTGAACAGTCCACAACCTGCTGCTTTGTTTTCTAGCTGCATACTGACATTAGTGCAGTGAAGGTCAGTGTGCCTCTGTCCAGTTGCCTGCTACCGGAAATCTTCTCTGTAGCATCTCACCTGATTTTTCAAGGGTTATGGCAGCTCTTGGTTTCCTTACAGTTAAAAGCTTTGTCTCCATTAAGATTTTTTAGCGGAGGAAAAGATATTAGTTTCTAGATAGAGTCACATAAAGCAGCTCTCCAATACTGGGAAACATAGTTTTGTCAATTTTTGCTCATTGAAAAAAAAGGGTGAGGTACCGATTCCACAATATATAGCAAATATATATATAATTTCATCTTGGCTTTAACACACTTTAACATTCTCAAACCCAAACTCCCTTTTCAAAAAAAGCACGCATTGAATTCATGGTCAAATAATGCATAGAACTCAATGGAGTCCAGCTATTAAGGACTCTCATTTTATTAATTTTGTTATTAAATAAAAGTCTTTCTAGGTTGTGCCTTGTCCAGAACTATGATTACCTAGTTAGGTAGTGTCAGAGTGAATAGTAGAATATAGGCTTAATAATGATTTCTGTTCCAGAATTATTTTCTCAGTACTCTGGTATTCTCAACCACTAATAGAATATGCTGCCTGGGCCACATTTACAAGGGGAGACTCCTAAAAAAAAAACCACACACACAGAATTTATTTATTAAAAAAATTATGTATTAAGCTTCTGCAAAGCAAAAGAAACCATCAAGAGAGTGGGGAGACAGACCATGGAATGGGAAAAAATATTTGCCAACTGTAAATCAAACAAAGGTCTAACATCCAGGACCTACAAGGAACTCAAATGTGCCCAAAGGAAAAAAACAAACAACCCTATTTAAAAATGAACAAAAGATATGAATAGGCACTTCTCAGAAGAAGATATACGAGTAGCCAACAGATAAATGAAAAAATGCTTGGCCTCACTAATCAAAGAAATGCAAATTAAAACCATACTGAGATACCACCTAACTCCAGTCAGGGTGGCCATCATGAATAACTAAAAAAACAAAGGATGCTGGAGAGGATGTGGGGGAAAAGGAACACTTCTACACTGTTGGTGGGAATGTAAACTAGTACAAACTCTGTGGAAAACAGTGTGTCAATTTCTAAAAAAATCTGAAAATCGACCTTCTATACAACCCAACAATCTTTCTTCTGGGAATATATGCAGAGGAGCTCAATTCACTTTATAATAAAGATCCTGCACACTCATGTTTATTGCAACATTATTCACAATAGCAAAACGTGGAACCAACCATGCTGCCCATTGAAAGTAGACTGGATAAAGAAAATGTGGTACAGTTACACAATGGAATATTATGCAGCCATAAAGAAAAACAAAATTATGAACTTTGCAGCAACCTGGATAGAATTAGAAACTATAATACTCAGTGATTTATCACATAATCAAAGATCTGAGTACCAAATGTACTCACTCATAAGTGAGCCCTGAACATTTATCATAACACTATAAGAAAGGGATCGGCAGTAGTGGCACATTTCCAGGGGAAGGGGGCACATAATCAATAAGGGTACCCACACTTTACCTGTATACTGACCACATATGTACCTAACCCCCATTTGTACCCCACATTTTAAAAATAAAATAATTGACTTCCAGCAAGATGGTGATGGGGCAACCTGGTCTGTGAAACCCTCTGCAAAGGAGAACTGCAGTGTGTCTCTGGCTCTCACCCCAGGGGCTGCGGACCCCAACATCGCAGCCTACTCTTCCTACGGAGCTCAGCCGTTGCCACCCCTGGGGCATTGCAGCGGACTGGACAGCCACTGCAGCGCAGACGCCGCCGCCGCCGCCAGTAGCACATTGCACCACCTGGGCTGGAGGCGATCCTTGACGTCAATCCTTGAAGCCCCTTCAGGGAAGATCTGCTGGGACTGCTGCCACCTCTCCGGCGACCAAGACCTCCTGCCTGCCGTGAGTCTCCTCCCGAGTGCCCTGAGGCAGGCATCCATCTCCAGTCTCTGCTGGTTCCTGTCCGGCCCCACCCTCTCTGGAGTGAGCAGCTGAGATAGCACCACCTGCTGGTGATTCAAGGTAAGAGCACCGAAACGGGAGAAACAAGCTTGAAAAAGACATAGGCCAGAGTGGTGAACGGAGGGTGATCTGAACTGTCCTTCACACCAGACCAGGGGCAACTGACCCTAACTGCAAACTAATTTACCAGCTTGAAAAGACAGCTAGAAATCAGAACGGAAAGGACACTGGACTTAAACGAAAAGTCTCAGAGTGTGCTTCATTGATTCTATTAATTTAATGACTTAATTCTATTCCTACTGTATTGTTCCTTTTTTCTTTTTTCCTCTTCCTTTTCTTCTCTTTTCTTCTCTCTGTAAACCATATCTTTGTATAGAGGAACAGCACACCAATAAGGTGGTTGGTTAGCTTGTATGTTAGCATCACTATATGTTTTTGTTTTTGTTTTTGTATGGGAGTTGGTTCATCTGTAGCTGTGGTCTATTGTTTTTATCTGTTTCAGTTTAGGTCTCTCTCTCCATTTGTTGGCACACTCATTTGTTTCCTCCCTTACTCCTCTATCTCTCCACCCCCCTATTCAACCCACTGTCTGCTCCATTCTCTTCCCTCTGCTAACCACATTTTATTTCAGGGAGTAAACCTACAGCCCCACTGCATGGACAGATTCCAAGGCAGTGGGAAGTGGATTCCAGATTATCCACACACCTGTCAGTGAATACCAGGACCTGCAGATAGATTTTGAATCACAGCTCCCCACTTAAGTAAATCTCAAAACTGCAAAAAGGACCACCCCCAACCTATAGTGCAACTCCAGAATTGAACAAAGTAAGAGGGCATTCATAAAGAATAGGAGATTGAAGAAACAGAAGTAAAACCAATCCATTTACCCCTGAATAACAGAATTAAAGAAGACGGTGATGTGGAGGGAAGGAAAAAAGTAGGAAGGGGGAAAAAACGCACAAATGAAGAAAAACCAAAAAAAGAATATAGGTCTCACACAGACCCCTGGGAGATCAGACACTGAGAAAACAGATTCTGGAACACAAACAATGAAGAGCCCCCAGAATGACTGGTCACATGTAACAAACTCAGACATCAAGACATTAATAGAGAGAATTTAAAAAATTGAGGAGAGACAAGAGGAAAATAGGAAGGAGCTGATGTCAGAAATGACAGCAGTAAAGAATACTGTGATGGAAATGAATAACAGACTAATAAGCATGGAAAGCAGAATTAGCCAAGCAGAAGAAAGAATCTCAGAGCTCGAAGACCAAAACACAGAACTAACCCAAACTGTCAAAAGCATAGAAAAGAAGCTCAAAAAGACAGAACAAAACCTGCAAGAGATGAATGATCACTTCAAGAGACCAAACCTAAGAGTAATTGGGCTTCCTGAGGCAGAGAAAGAAACAGAAGCCACACTGGAACAAGCATTTCATGAAATCATTCAAGAAAACTTCCCTCCTCTCCTCAAGGATGAAAAAATTAAAACACAAGAGATTCATAGAACCCCTGCAAGACAACAAAAGAGAAGATCAACTCCCAGACACATAATAATTTGCCTAAACAAAGTAGCTATAAAAAAAAATCCTAAAGGCAGCAAGAGAAAAAGGCCAGACTACCTACCAGGGAAGACCAATTAGAATAGCAGCAGATTTATCCACAGAAACCCTTCAGGCCAGTAGAACCTGGAACCCTATCTTCAAAGTTCTAAAAGATAAACAATTTCAACCAAGAATAACCTACCCAGTCAAACTAAGCTTCATTAGTGAAGGAGAATTGAAATCTCTTCCAGATATCCAATCCCTAAGAGCCTACACTGCCACCAGACCACCTCTACAATAAACACTTAAGAAAGTACTGAACACAGAAGAAAAAGAAAAAAGAACAACAACATTCTTCACAAGAGTACAGGCAAAAGATTAAAAACACACATGAGCCAACTCCAAAACCCAAAGAAAGACAACAAACAAACAGGAACAACTCTGTTGCATTTCAATCATTAGCCTAAACATGAATGGACTAAATGCACCACTGAAAAAACATAGAATGGCAAAATGGATAAAATATCATCAGGCAACAATCTATTGCCTTCAAGAGACTCACCTTACTAGAAAGGACACCCACAGACTCAAAGTAAAGGGTGGGAAACAAACTTTCAGGTGAATGGAATACAAAAGAAAGGAGGAGTAGCGATCTTAATTTCAGACAAGATGCCCTTCAAGCTATTAAAAAATCAAAAAAGATACAGAAGGCCACTACATAATGATAAAAGGCTCATCCATCAACAAGAAATATCTATCCTAAACATATATACACCCAATA